>NC_054054.1:118714559-118771712 GCF_017639655.2 Falco naumanni | reverse complement strand
TGCCTGGAAAAAAAGCTCCACCTCTACTGGGCACCGGAGGTCTGCCCAGGGAGCAGGGCAAGTGGGGTGCCTAGCTGCGGCCGCAGGGACTCACTTCTAATCCCAGCTGGCCGCAGGCTCGCCGGTGCCCAGCTTCAGTGCATCAGGCTTCTTTCCTTCCTGCTCCTGCTGGAAAGGCGCCAATTTGAGGGGCAGCAAGGGGCCCCCCCACAACACAGCAAAGCACAACCAGCCGGGGGTGTCCCAGCAGCCCCCTCCCAAGCCCACCATGCCAGCAATCTCCCTACCTGGCTCCTCCCCGGCAGCTGCCGCGCCACCTTGCCCGCTGCCTGCAAGTTCACCTGCTCCTGGAGCTTCTGGTAGCACCGCAGGAGCTGCCCCAGCTGCCCACTGGCGTTCATGTTGCAGTCGGGGCACACTGCCTGCTCCTGCCCCACGCCCCTCTCCATCGCCTTCAGCTTGTCCAGCTGCAGCAAAGGGAGAAGGAACGGGCTCTGAGGTGGGTGGATGCAGCCAACAAACCCAGGTGCCACGCAGACATGTTGGCCCCATCCTGCCAAGGGATACAGCCGGCAACCATGCCAGGACCACCCCACGGAGCCAGCGGGCAGTGGGAATGCTCCCCCTGGACCTCACCTGCTCCTGCAGCTGGGCAGCCACCTCTGTCACCCTCTGCTCCAACGTGGCCTCTCTTGCGAGCTGCTGCTCCCTCAGCTCCCTCATTTCCTGCTGTAGCTCCCGCACCATGGTCCTGGCCAGTGAGACATGGGCACGGGCAGGGTTAGCGTCCATGGGCTGCCTGGGGGGTGGCCCTTGCCCCCAAACCGGGATGTTCCCAGCCGCCAGGATCCCTTGCAGCCCCCACCCACACACCACCCCCCCGAGGCACAAAACCCTCTCCCATCCTTTTACCCCAGGTGCAGTGTAGTCTCCTTGTCATCCTCTTGGCAGGCAGATCCAGCCTCCTGCAGCTTTTTGAAGCACATCCTCCAGCTGCCTGATCTGGGAATGGCAGCGGTACCAGAGTCAGAGCACAGCCCCCCATGTTGTCCCAGCACGCAGGCCCTTCGGCTGCCCCTTCCCTGCCCCCCATCCCCAGAGCCCCATCAGGGACTGCTGCGGGCTCACCTTCCCCTTCTCGCCCTGCAGGTCACCAGCCAGCCCCTGCAGGGAGGACTTCTGGTCCTGGAGGTCTGCCAGGACGCTGCTGATGCTCTCCTTGCCTAGAGGGATGTGATCCAAGGGGACATGCTCTCAGTGAGTGGGGTCTTGCCCTTGGGGTGGCCCCATGCCACTCCATGTACTCCTTGCCCAGGCTGGCCCCCATGCCAAATGCTCCCCACCAGCCCTCCCAGGGCTCCCACCTTCCTTCAGGAAGAGCAGGCTCAGCTTCTCAACCTCCCCATGTCCTGCCTTGGTGGCTTCCAGCTGGGCCACCTGCTCCTTCGGGCTTGTGTAGAGGAGGTCCAGCTGTCCAACCTGGCGTAGAGCCTCTGCTGTGTCCACAGAGTGGTCAGAGTGGGAACCCATCGCTGGCTCTTGCAAGGGGGACACAACGTTGAGGGGCATCTCTAAGCCCTGGGCTGTTGCCCAGGAGGTCTCTGGGGCTGGCTGTCCGACCCTGGCAGGCTGCATGCTGGGTGCAGCCACGGGACCTGCAGCATCAACTTGCATCCCCTGAGCAAAGCCAGTGGCCTCAGGGGACACCTCCGTTGCACTCTGAGGGCTGGGGTCCGTGCAGAGGGGGCCTGGCTGAACCTCTGCTCCTCTGCCCTGGGTCCCTTGAAGTGCTGGCTGCATCTCCAAGGAGGCAGTCTGGGTGCTGGAGGCCTCTGGTTGCACCCCTGCAAGAGTGGCCTGGATCCCAGGGGACTCTGGCTGTGTCCCCGGGGAGGTGGTGCTCCCATCAGAAGTCCTTGCTTGATCAGAGGGAGCACCTGCCCACTTCTGAGGGCTCCCCTTGGTGGTGCTGGGGGCAGGCTGTGTCCCTGGCTCCTTCGGCCCCAGCGCTGAGCTCGCTCCATGCAGCGTGTCCACAGCTGAAGCCTGGGGCTCAGCAGGGGCAGACTGGCCCCCAGTGCCTTCCTGGGAAGAGGCAGGAATGGGGAGCAGGTTTATGGGCAGAAATGCAGCAGCACGGGCAGACCCACAGCCCCCCTGCCCTGTCCCCAACCCCTCCCCCCCCTTCACCAAGCCAAACCCAAGTACTCCACGAGAGCCCAAAGGCAAAGTGCACACCCCACGGACACCCCCCGAGCTCCCACAACCACAGCCCCTCCCCAGCCGTTTCAGGAGCAGCAGCCCCAGTCCAGATTTGGGAGCCAGGGGCTGTTGGGGGACATGGGTGCAGCCGGCCCCTCAAGGAGGTACCAGCACCCACTGGATTTCCCCACCAGCCTAAACACAGCCCTTTGCTGAGCAGAACATGCTCAGAAAGTGCACGTCGGGCCAGCCAAGGAGCTGCCCGCACTCTGCCGATGCCAGGTCCTGCCTGACAAGGGATGCGCAGGGCAGACAAGTGCTGGGCAGACCTCTGCAGAGGCCCTGGGGGTGCAGCAGCTGGAGGCGCTGGGGACCGCGCTCCTGCGGAGAGGATGCCCCAGCACTCGCCACCAGCAGACCTCGGCCACCTCCTCCTCCTCCTCTTTCTCCTGCTTTGCTGCCCAGCAGGCAACCCTCCAACACCTCCCAGCACACCATGCCCGCGTCCCACCGCCCTGCACCCCGCCAGGCACTCACCCACGAGCTGGTCCTGTGAGGCCGGGGTCGGGGAGTCCACGGTGAGCTCGTGCCTCTCCTGCTGCAAGGATGTGCATTGTCACCCCCCACGCTGCTGACAGCCGGGGGGAGCTGGCCCTGCAGGCCCCCGACCCGTGGGGGGCCCGGCACCGATGCCTGCCGTCTGCCCACAGCCTGGCCTGTGCCGGGACCCCCAGCTCACCGCTCTCAGGTGCCTTTGGTACACGTCCTTCCGCCACCCTGTGTCTACAGAGACCTCCTGGGTGGCCCGGGAGCGGTACATGCGCGCTCTCTCCGCAAGGATCCGGCTGCGCGTCCTGTTTGCGTCCTTCTGGAGCGTGTCAGAGAAGGGAGAAGTGGCTGTCAGAGCTGGAACGGACCTTTGGCAGCCAGCTGAACTTGTGGGATGGCCAGGGTCAGCAATGACCAGCCCCGTCGCCAAGTAGACAGGCTGGGAAGGATAGTGGGCAAGGAGGGCTGGCGGGTGGAGCGTGCTGCCTTCGCCGTAGCTGGGGCTTCGGGCAGGCTGTCCCCAGCCCCAGGGCAGCCCGGCCCAAGAGCGACACCCGCGAGGAGCTATGGAGCCATCGGGGCGCTGTGGGCAAGCCCAGCTCCGGCTCTTTTGCTCTTGGTTGAAGGCACACCCAGCAGCTCCGGGGCACATGGTGCCGTCGGTGGGCTCTGGAGGGTGGAAAAGGGCCCCGAGGTGCCCCTGGCCACCTCACCTTGGCTCTGTCAGCGGCTTTGCAGGCCTTCAAGGCCATGAGATCCATGTCCTGAAGCTCCCTACCATACAGCTCGGCCACCTTGCACAGGAGGTCCAGGTGCGGAGGCAGGTGGGCCAGCTCCTGGGACACAGGGAGCCACAGCACGTCACCCCAGTGAGCCCCAGGGGTCCCCCGTGCTGTGACAGCAGATGGAGGGGAGCAGGAGGACCTCTTTGATCTGGGAGGGGGGCGTCCCACCAGCGTTGCCCCTGGGGCACCTCCTTGTCTCTGCTGGGGGAGCAGGTGGCACGATGGCACGGTGGGGAGGAGCTCACCTTCCTCAGGACATCCCGCACCGCCAGGTACAGGGCGGTCACCTTCTGTCCAGTGTGGACTTTGAGGAGCACCTTCTCAATGTTTTTCTCCAGCTGGCAAATGGCCTGGGGCAGAGGTGGGGGGGTACAGGGGGTGACCCCGCATGCCGAGCCCAGAGGCCAGCCGGGGGGTGCAGGGGCTGGATTAGAGCCCTCTGCAGGTGCTGCCAGCCCAGGAGGGGGTCCCAGGTACCTGCGCCTGTGCCTGCTGCCGCTTGTCAGGCATCGCAGCATCCTGCAGCTGCTGCAGCCGCCTCTGCAGCTCCTCCCGCACTTGTCTCCGCTGCCTCACCTGGCGCAGCAGCATGTTGCAGGTGTTCACCCGTTCATAGGTGTCGGCCTGGAGCTTCTCCTGGGCCACCTGGATGGGCATGCGAGCATTCAGCAGGCTGGAGGCAGAGCTTGCTGGGCGCCCGCGGCACAAGGGGGTCGTGCCTGCAAAACTGCCCCCAGGGTGGAGCTGGGGACACCGGCCTTAGGGGCGCTGCCTAACTGAGACCCAGGGCTGGGCGTCAATACGGTTGCACAGACATTCCTGGGAAGCAGACACACTGAGAGCGGTGCTTGCCCCTGAGCAGAATGGGCAGGCGAGCTCTGCTGTCCAGAGGTGACTGAGCAGAGGGCCAAAGTCATGCCGCAGTCCTGAGAAGAGCGTCAGTCAGCTCGACAAAACCAGCCTACTGCGAGAAGGACCCTGCCTAACCTATTCATTTCAAATATTCACCAGAGGACGATACAGCGTAACAGGAAGCTCTTTTTGACCTGTGTTGTGAAATTGCTTGGAGGGGGGAATGACAGATCTAATATCATAACAAGGAATTCTTTTTGTGTTCCTCACGCTTCCCTGGTAGCCATGTGAAGGACACAACCCAAGTTCTGCTGCCTGCTTCGGTGAGAAAAGTAGCTGTTTGCTTTTGCAGCCGTACAGAGCCAAAATGCTCCATGGATCCACCCAGGCAGAGCTCCCCTGGAGAAGTTGCCAGCAAGGACTTCTCTTGGTGGTTCTCATCCTATCCTCGTAGCCATGTGAAGGACACCGCAGAAGTTCTGCTACCTGCTTTCTGGCGTGAGAAAAGTACATGCTCACTTTGGCACTCGTACAAAGCCAAAATGCTCCACGGAACCACCCAGGCACAGCTCCCCTGGAGAAGGTGCCGGTGTTGTAAAATTGCTTGGAGGGGGGAATGACAGATCTAAGACTGTAACGACCCTATAGGGAAAAATGCAATTGCCACTTTCGAATGGTTGGCATGCACAGAACCTACATCGCCACCGTTCCCTAAAGCCATACCAACTGCTATCCTAGAGCAGCGGAGGGTGGAGCGTGTTACTTACCCCCTGTTTAATTCAGTGTTTGATTTGCTTAGTAATTTGGGGGGTTGTTACTTATCCCCTGTTTAATTCAATGCTTTATTTGATTGATACTATCAGCGATACAGAGTATGCAACCAGAACTAAGGAACGACTACAAGGCAAAAAGTTTTATTGAATTGGAAGCTAAGGCATGAATCAATGAGAGAAACAAAAAGAAAAGGGGGGACTGTGCTAAACACAGTCGTGATTCATGTCAAAATAGAATACAGCGTGGTAATCGCTGTACCGTGTGTAAATGTAAAATAGCTTGTGGCCATTATAACCTGCGTGACAATTGTAATGAACAGGCGCGTGTGCTTCTCCTTTGAGACAACGTAAAAGCTCCCCCTTCCCCTGAGGTAACCGCTCCTGAGAAAAGGCCGAGGGGGACAAAGAGAGCACGCGCCAGGGAAAGGCCGCCAAGGGAGACAAAGACCCGGAAACTCTCCGAAGGGCGCCAACGAGGAGCCAATAGGAGGAGAAGGCGTACCCTAACGACCCAATGGAGAAAGAGCAGGACGAACTTCCGGCGAGAAGTGATTGGTCACGGTGCTGGTATAAAAGACGCCGCTTTTGGGGCTCAGCCGTGCCTGTGGGGACACAAAAGGGATGGTGAGAGCTCCTGGGGGGGGGCACAGCCCTGCCAACACGCAAGCAGGCAGCTGGCGGGCAGCAGCAGGGTGCTGGGCACTTGGCTGTAGTGAGTTACGGTGTCTGGCAGGGGACAGCGGCTTCTGAGCCTGCTGGGTCCCCTACCAGCCCAGTAAGGTCCCAGCCTGCTGGCTGCTTACAAAAGAAAGGGGCTACGGTGGGGAGAGCAGCTGGTTGTGGGCTCCTGCCTGGAAAAAAGCTCCACCTCATACTGGGCACCGGAGGATCTGCCCGAGGGAACAGGGCAAGTGCTGTCCCCAAAGCCATTGCCGGCCCCATCGCACTCACTTCTTAATCCCAGCTCCGCCGTCAGGCATCGCCAGTAGCCTCTCCTTGAGCTGCTTCAGGCTTCTCTTCCAGTTCTCTAGCTCCCGCTGGAAAGGCCCCAGCTCCAGGCGGTCCAGCTGTGGGGACACACACACCCTCAGCCAGCTGCCCTGGCACGAGACGTCATGGTCCCCAGGGAAAAGGCAGCAGCAGGGATCCTCACAGGGATGCTGCCTTAGGCTGCCAAACCCTGGAGGTGACAGCTTTGCACCGCAAAGATGAGCCACCCCTCACCTTGGAGTCCATCTCTTCACGGAGCTCACTGAGCTGCTGCTGGACCTCCTGCCAGCCCTGCCCCTGGCCTGTCACCTGGCTCCGCACCTCCTCTATGGCCTCGTACAGTCGCTCTATGTTGGACTCAAACTGCGTGCAGTTGACTTTGCCGGCCAGGGCAGCTTTGTCTGCTTTCTGGCAACAGAAAGAGGCAGGAGTGGGGTGGGGAAAGGATGGAGGTACAACGGGCAGGGCCAGCCTGTGTCAGGGGATAAGGGAGAAGTGCTCCTGTGGGGCCCTGCTCACCCCATCACCCCCGTGGGGTCAGACCCACCAGCCAAAGAGACCCACGGAGAGACAGAGGGACCTGCAGCCGCTCTGGAAATCCTCCCTCCCCCAGGCCAGTTCTAATGCCCCCACCCCAAGTGACAAGGAGCATCTATCACCCTGCCCAGGACCCCCTCAAGACCGTACCACTTCCAGTTCCAGCGCCAGGTCTTCCTTCGCAGCTTTGTCCCTCTGCAGTCTTTCCACGGACTGGAACAGAACCTTCCAACACAGAAAGCACCCTATGACACCATGGCCGGGTTGGAGCTGCCTCCCGGCCAGCCCAGCACTCCCGACTCCTCCCCATCCCCCAAAAACCTCTGGCAGAGGTACTTTGCCCCTCCACAGGGCTGCCAGCAGGCTGGCAGGGACACATCCTTTGTGGGCCCCAGCTGGGGGGCTGCCTGGAGGATGCTCTGACCCCTCAGGGGTTGCAGCCACCTACCTCTAGGTCTCCCTGCTTCCGCTGACAGTCAGCTACAAGATTCCCTGTGACGCGGCTCAGTCTGTCACAGTCCTCTTGGGTCTGTTTGACATTGGCCTGGATGTGCTCCAGCAGCCCCTTGTCCTGCTTCAGGGAGCAAGACAACAAGGTGGTGCTGTACTGGGGGGCGGGGCAGGGGGGGGGTCTAGCTGCCCGCAGGGACTAGAGCCAGGGTATTCGGCCGGTGGCCGCAGGCTCTCAGTGCCAGCAGGACATTTGCATCAAGCCTTTCATTTCCTTCCATGCTGCTGACTCATCCACGCCAATTTGAGGGGCAGCAAGGGGCCCCCCCACAACACAGCAAAGCACAACCAGCCGGGGGTGTCCCAGCAGCCCCCTCCCAAGCCCACCATGCCAGCAATCTCCCTACCTGGCTCCTCCCCGGCAGCTGCCGCGCCACCTTGCCCGCTGCCTGCAAGTTCACCTGCTCCTGGAGCTTCTGGTAGCACCGCAGGAGCTGCCCCAGCTGCCCACTGGCGTTCATGTTGCAGTCGGGGCACACTGCCTGCTCCTGCCCCACGCCCCTCTCCATCGCCTTCAGCTTGTCCAGCTGCAGCAAAGGGAGAAGGAACGGGCTCTGAGGTGGGATGGATGCAGCCAACAAACCCAGGTGCCACGCAGACATGTTGGCCCCATCCTGCCAAGGGATACAGCCGGCAACCATGCCAGGACCACCCCACGGAGCCAGCGGGCAGTGGGAATGCTCCCCCTGGACCTCACCTGCTCCTGCAGCTGGGCAGCCACCTCTGTCACCCTCTGCTCCAACGTGGCCTCTCTTGCGAGCTGCTGCTCCCTCAGCTCCCTCATTTCCTGCTGTAGCTCCCGCACCATGGTCCTGGCCAGTGAGACATGGGCACGGGCAGGGTTAGCGTCCATGGGGCTGCCTGGGGGGTGGCCCTTGCCCCCAAACCGGGATGTTCCCAGCCGCCAGGATCCCTTGCAGCCCCCCCCCACACCCCCCCCCCCCGAGGCACAAAACCCTCTCCCATCCTTTTACCCCAGGTGCAGTGTAGTCTCCTTGTCATCCTCTTGGCAGGCAGATCCAGCCTCCTGCAGCTTTTGAAGCACATCCTCCAGCTGCCTGATCTGGGAATGGCAGCGGTACCAGAGTCAGAGCACAGCCCCCCATGTTGTCCCAGCACGCAGGCCCTTCGGCTGCCCCTTCCCTGCCCCCCATCCCCAGAGCCCCATCAGGGACTGCTGCGGGCTCACCTTCCCCTTCTCGCCCTGCAGGTCACCAGCCAGCCCCTGCAGGGAGGACTTCTGGTCCTGGAGGTCTGCCAGGACGCTGCTGATGCTCTCCTTGCCTAGAGGGATGTGATCCAAGGGGACATGCTCTCAGTGAGTGGGGTCTTGCCCTTGGGGTGGCCCCATGCCACTCCATGTACTCCTTGCCCAGGCTGGCCCCATGCCAAATGCTCCCCACCAGCCCTCCCAGGGCTCCCACCTTCCTTCAGGAAGAGCAGGCTCAGCTTCTCAACCTCCCCATGTCCTGCCTTGGTGGCTTCCAGCTGGGCCACCTGCTCCTTCGGGCTTGTGTAGAGGAGGTCCAGCTGTCCAACCTGGCGTAGAGCCTCTGCTGTGTCCACAGAGTGGTCAGAGTGGGAACCCATCGCTGGCTCTTGCAAGGGGGACACAACGTTGAGGGGCATCTCTAAGCCCTGGGCTGTTGCCCAGGAGGTCTCTGGGGCTGGCTGTCCGACCCTGGCAGGCTGCATGCTGGGTGCAGCCACGGGACCTGCAGCATCAACTTGCATCCCCTGAGCAAAGCCAGTGGCCTCAGGGGACACCTCCGTTGCACTCTGAGGGCTGGGGTCCGTGCAGAGGGGGCCTGGCTGAACCTCTGCTCCTCTGCCCTGGGTCCCTTGAAGTGCTGGCTGCATCTCCAAGGAGGCAGTCTGGGTGCTGGAGGCCTCTGGTTGCACCCCTGCAAGAGTGGCCTGGATCCCAGGGGACTCTGGCTGTGTCCCCGGGGAGGTGGTGCTCCCATCAGAAGTCCTTGCTTGATCAGAGGGAGCACCTGCCCACTTCTGAGGGCTCCCCTTGGTGGTGCTGGGGGCAGGCTGTGTCCATGGCTCCTTCGGCCCCAGCGCTGAGCTCGCTCCATGCAGCGTGTCCACAGCTGAAGCCTGGGGCTCAGCAGGGGCAGACTGGCCCCCAGTGCCTTCCTGGGAAGAGGCAGGAATGGGGAGCAGGTTTATGGGCAGAAATGCAGCAGCACGGGCAGACCCACAGCCCCCCTGCCCTGTCCCCAATCCCTCCCCCCCTTCACCAAGCCAAACCCAAGTACTCCACGAGAGCCCAAAGGCAAAGTGCACACCCCACGGACACCCCCCGAGCTCCCACAACCACAGCCCCTCCCCAGCCGTTTCAGGAGCAGCAGCCCCAGTCCAGATTTGGGAGCCAGGGGCTGTTGGGGGACATGGGTGCAGCCGGCCCCTCAAGGAGGTACCAGCACCCACTGGATTTCCCCACCAGCCTAAACACAGCCCTTTGCTGAGCAGAACATGCTCAGAAAGTGCACGTCGGGCCAGCCAAGGAGCTGCCCGCACTCTGCCGATGCCAGGTCCTGCCTGACAAGGGATGCGCAGGGCAGACAAGTGCTGGGCAGACCTCTGCAGAGGCCCTGGGGGTGCAGCAGCTGGAGGCGCTGGGGACCGCGCTCCTGCGGAGAGGATGCCCCAGCACTCGCCACCAGCAGACCTCGGCCACCTCCTCCTCCTCCTCTTTCTCCTGCTTTGCTGCCCAGCAGGCAACCCTCCAACACCTCCCAGCACACCATGCCCGCGTCCCACCGCCCTGCACCCCGCCAGGCACTCACCCACGAGCTGGTCCTGTGAGGCCGGGGTCGGGGAGTCCACGGTGAGCTCGTGCCTCTCCTGCTGCAAGGATGTGCATTGTCACCCCCCACGCTGCTGACAGCCGGGGGGAGCTGGCCCTGCAGGCCCCCGACCCGTGGGGGGCCCGGCACCGATGCCTGCCGTCTGCCCACAGCCTGGCCTGTGCCGGGACCCCCAGCTCACCGCTCTCAGGTGCCTTTGGTACACGTCCTTCCGCCACCCTGTGTCTACAGAGACCTCCTGGGTGGCCCGGGAGCGGTACATGCGCGCTCTCTCCGCAAGGATCCGGCTGCGCGTCCTGTTTGCGTCCTTCTGGAGCGTGTCAGAGAAGGGAGAAGTGGCTGTCAGAGCTGGAACGGACCTTTGGCAGCCAGCTGAACTTGTGGGATGGCCAGGGTCAGCAATGACCAGCCCCGTCGCCAAGTAGACAGGCTGGGAAGGATAGTGGGCAAGGAGGGCTGGCGGGTGGAGCGTGCTGCCTTCGCCGTAGCTGGGGCTTCGGGCAGGCTGTCCCCAGCCCCAGGGCAGCCCGGCCCAAGAGCGACACCCGCGAGGAGCTATGGAGCCATCGGGGCGCTGTGGGCAAGCCCAGCTCCGGCTCTTTTGCTCTTGGTTGAAGGCACACCCAGCAGCTCCGGGGCACATGGTGCCGTCGGTGGGCTCTGGAGGGTGGAAAAGGGCCCCGAGGTGCCCCTGGCCACCTCACCTTGGCTCTGTCAGCGGCTTTGCAGGCCTTCAAGGCCATGAGATCCATGTCCTGAAGCTCCCTACCATACAGCTCGGCCACCTTGCACAGGAGGTCCAGGTGCGGAGGCAGGTGGGCCAGCTCCTGGGACACAGGGAGCCACAGCACGTCACCCCAGTGAGCCCCAGGGGTCCCCCGTGCTGTGACAGCAGATGGAGGGGAGCAGGAGGACCTCTTTGATCTGGGAGGGGGGCGTCCCACCAGCGTTGCCCCTGGGGCACCTCCTTGTCTCTGCTGGGGGAGCAGGTGGCACGATGGCACGGTGGGGAGGAGCTCACCTTCCTCAGGACATCCCGCACCGCCAGGTACAGGGCGGTCACCTTCTGTCCAGTGTGGACTTTGAGGAGCACCTTCTCAATGTTTTTCTCCAGCTGGCAAATGGCCTGGGGCAGAGGTGGGGGGGTACAGGGGGTGACCCCGCATGCCGAGCCCAGAGGCCAGCCGGGGGGTGCAGGGGCTGGATTAGAGCCCTCTGCAGGTGCTGCCAGCCCAGGAGGGGGTCCCAGGTACCTGCGCCTGTGCCTGCTGCCGCTTGTCAGGCATCGCAGCATCCTGCAGCTGCTGCAGCCGCCTCTGCAGCTCCTCCCGCACTTGTCTCCGCTGCCTCACCTGGCGCAGCAGCATGTTGCAGGTGTTCACCCGTTCATAGGTGTCGGCCTGGAGCTTCTCCTGGGCCACCTGGATGGGCATGCGAGCATTCAGCAGGCTGGAGGCAGAGCTTGCTGGGCGCCCGCGGCACAAGGGGGTCGTGCCTGCAAAACTGCCCCCAGGGTGGAGCTGGGGACACCGGCCTTAGGGGCGCTGCCTAACTGAGACCCAGGGCTGGGCGTCAATACGGTTGCACAGACATTCCTGGGAAGCAGACACACTGAGAGCGGTGCTTGCCCCTGAGCAGAATGGGCAGGCGAGCTCTGCTGTCCAGAGGTGACTGAGCAGAGGGCCAAAGTCATGCCGCAGTCCTGAGAAGAGCGTCAGTCAGCTCGACAAAACCAGCCTACTGCGAGAAGGACCCTGCCTAACCTATTCATTTCAAATATTCACCAGAGGACGATACAGCGTAACAGGAAGCTCTTTTTGACCTGTGTTGTGAAATTGCTTGGAGGGGGGAATGACAGATCTAATATCATAACAAGGAATTCTTTTTGTGTTCCTCACGCTTCCCTGGTAGCCATGTGAAGGACACAACCCAAGTTCTGCTGCCTGCTTCGGTGAGAAAAGTAGCTGTTTGCTTTTGCAGCCGTACAGAGCCAAAATGCTCCATGGATCCACCCAGGCAGAGCTCCCCTGGAGAAGTTGCCAGCAAGGACTTCTCTTGGTGGTTCTCATCCTATCCTCGTAGCCATGTGAAGGACACCGCAGAAGTTCTGCTACCTGCTTTCTGGCGTGAGAAAAGTACATGCTCACTTTGGCACTCGTACAAAGCCAAAATGCTCCACGGAACCACCCAGGCACAGCTCCCCTGGAGAAGGTGCCGGTGTTGTAAAATTGCTTGGAGGGGGGAATGACAGATCTAAGACTGTAACGACCCTATAGGGAAAAATGCAATTGCCACTTTCGAATGGTTGGCATGCACAGAACCTACATCGCCACCGTTCCCTAAAGCCATACCAACTGCTATCCTAGAGCAGCGGAGGGTGGAGCGTGTTACTTACCCCCTGTTTAATTCAGTGTTTGATTTGCTTAGTAATTTGGGGGGTTGTTACTTATCCCCTGTTTAATTCAATGCTTTATTTGATTGATACTATCAGCGATACAGAGTATGCAACCAGAACTAAGGAACGACTACAAGGCAAAAAGTTTTATTGAATTGGAAGCTAAGGCATGAATCAATGAGAGAAACAAAAAGAAAAGGGGGGGACTGTGCTAAACACAGTCGTGATTCATGTCAAAATAGAATACAGCGTGGTAATCGTTGTACCGTGTGTAAATGTAAAATAGCTTGTGGCCATTATAACCTGCGTGACAATTGTAATGAACAGGCGCGTGTGCTTCTCCTTTGAGACAACGTAAAAGCTCCCCCTTCCCCTGAGGTAACCGCTCCTGAGAAAAGGCCGAGGGGGACAAAGAGAGCACGCGCCAGGGAAAGGCCGCCAAGGGAGACAAAGACCCGGAAACTCTCCGAAGGGCGCCAACGAGGAGCCAATAGGAGGAGAAGGCGTACCCTAACGACCCAATGGAGAAAGAGCAGGACGAACTTCCGGCGAGAAGTGATTGGTCACGGTGCTGGTATAAAAGACGCCGCTTTTGGGGCTCAGCCGTGCCTGTGGGGACACAAAAGGGATGGTGAGAGCTCCTGGGGGGGGGCACAGCCCTGCCAACACGCAAGCAGGCAGCTGGCGGGCAGCAGCAGGGTGCTGGGCACTTGGCTGTAGTGAGTTACGGTGTCTGGCAGGGGACAGCGGCTTCTGAGCCTGCTGGGTCCCCTACCAGCCCAGTAAGGTCCCAGCCTGCTGGCTGCTTACAAAAGAAAGGGGCTACGGTGGGGAGAGCAGCTGGTTGTGGGCTCCTGCCTGGAAAAAAGCTCCACCTCATACTGGGCACCGGAGGATCTGCCCGAGGGAACAGGGCAAGTGCTGTCCCCAAAGCCATTGCCGGCCCCATCGCACTCACTTCTTAATCCCAGCTCCGCCGTCAGGCATCGCCGGTAGCCTCTCCTTGAGCTGCTTCAGGCTTCTCTTCCAGTTCTCTAGCTCCCGCTGGAAAGGCCCCAGCTCCAGGCGGTCCAGCTGTGGGGACACACACACCCTCAGCCAGCTGCCCTGGCACGAGACGTCATGGTCCCCAGGGAAAAGGCAGCAGCAGGGATCCTCACAGGGATGCTGCCAAACCCTGGAGGTGACAGCTTTGCACCGCAAAGATGAGCCACCCCTCACCTTGGAGTCCATCTCTTCACGGAGCTCACTGAGCTGCTGCTGGACCTCCTGCCAGCCCTGCCCCTGGCCTGTCACCTGGCTCCGCACCTCCTCTATGGCCTCGTACAGTCGCTCTATGTTGGACTCAAACTGCGTGCAGTTGACTTTGCCGGCCAGGGCAGCTTTGTCTGCTTTCTGGCAACAGAAAGAGGCAGGAGTGGGGTGGGGAAAGGATGGAGGTACAACGGGCAGGGCCAGCCTGTGTCAGGGATAAGGGAGAAGTGCTCCTGTGGGGCCCTGCTCACCCCATCACCCCCGTGGGGTCAGACCCACCAGCCAAAGAGACCCACGGAGAGACAGAGGGACCTGCAGCCGCTCTGGAAATCCTCCCTCCCCCAGGCCAGTTCTAATGCCCCCACCTCAAGTGACAAGGAGCATCTATCACCCTGCCCAGGACCCCCTCAAGACCGTACCACTTCCAGTTCCAGCGCCAGGTCTTCCTTCGCAGCTTTGTCCCTCTGCAGTCTTTCCACGGACTGGAACAGAACCTTCCAACACAGAAAGCACCCTATGACACCATGGCCGGGTTGGAGCTGCCTCCCGGCCAGCCCAGCACTCCCGACTCCTCCCCATCCCCCAAAAACCTCTGGCAGAGGTACTTTGCCCCTCCACAGGGCTGCCAGCAGGCTGGCAGGGACACATCCTTTGTGGGCCCCAGCTGGGGGGCTGCCTGGAGGATGCTCTGACCCCTCAGGGGTTGCAGCCACCTACCTCTAGGTCTCCCTGCTTCCGCTGACAGTCAGCTACAAGATTCCCTGTGACGCGGCTCAGTCTGTCACAGTCCTCTTGGGTCTGTTTGACATTGGCCTGGATGTGCTCCAGCAGCCCCTTGTCCTGCTTCAGGGAGCAAGACAACAAGGTGGTGCTGTACTGGGGGGCGGGGCAGGGGGGGGGTCTAGCTGCCCGCAGGGACTAGAGCCAGGGTATTCGGCCGGTGGCCGCAGGCTCTCAGTGCCAGCAGGACATTTGCATCAAGCCTTTCATTTCCTTCCATGCTGCTGACTCATCCACGCCAATTTGAGGGGCAGCAAGGGGCCCCCCCACAACACAGCAAAGCACAACCAGCCGGGGGTGTCCCAGCAGCCCCCTCCCAAGCCCACCATGCCAGCAATCTCCCTACCTGGCTCCTCCCCGGCAGCTGCCGCGCCACCTTGCCCGCTGCCTGCAAGTTCACCTGCTCCTGGAGCTTCTGGTAGCACCGCAGGAGCTGCCCCAGCTGCCCACTGGCGTTCATGTTGCAGTCGGGGCACACTGCCTGCTCCTGCCCCACGCCCCTCTCCATCGCCTTCAGCTTGTCCAGCTGCAGCAAAGGGAGAAGGAACGGGCTCTGAGGTGGGATGGATGCAGCCAACAAACCCAGGTGCCACGCAGACATGTTGGCCCCATCCTGCCAAGGGATACAGCCGGCAACCATGCCAGGACCACCCCACGGAGCCAGCGGGCAGTGGGAATGCTCCCCCTGGACCTCACCTGCTCCTGCAGCTGGGCAGCCACCTCTGTCACCCTCTGCTCCAACGTGGCCTCTCTTGCGAGCTGCTGCTCCCTCAGCTCCCTCATTTCCTGCTGTAGCTCCCGCACCATGGTCCTGGCCAGTGAGACATGGGCACGGGCAGGGTTAGCGTCCATGGGGCTGCCTGGGGGGTGGCCCTTGCCCCCAAACCGGGATGTTCCCAGCCGCCAGGATCCCTTGCAGCCCCCACCCACACCCCCCCCCCCCGAGGCACAAAACCCTCTCCCATCCTTTTACCCCAGGTGCAGTGTAGTCTCCTTGTCATCCTCTTGGCAGGCAGATCCAGCCTCCTGCAGCTTTTGAAGCACATCCTCCAGCTGCCTGATCTGGGAATGGCAGCGGTACCAGAGTCAGAGCACAGCCCCCCATGTTGTCCCAGCACGCAGGCCCTTCGGCTGCCCCTTCCCTGCCCCCCCATCCCCAGAGCCCCATCAGGGACTGCTGCGGGCTCACCTTCCCCTTCTCGCCCTGCAGGTCACCAGCCAGCCCCTGCAGGGAGGACTTCTGGTCCTGGAGGTCTGCCAGGACGCTGCTGATGCTCTCCTTGCCTAGAGGGATGTGATCCAAGGGGACATGCTCTCAGTGAGTGGGGTCTTGCCCTTGGGGTGGCCCCATGCCACTCCATGTACTCCTTGCCCAGGCTGGCCCCATGCCAAATGCTCCCCACCAGCCCTCCCAGGGCTCCCACCTTCCTTCAGGAAGAGCAGGCTCAGCTTCTCAACCTCCCCATGTCCTGCCTTGGTGGCTTCCAGCTGGGCCACCTGCTCCTTCGGGCTTGTGTAGAGGAGGCCCAGCTGTCCAACCTGGCGTAGAGCCTCTGCTGTGTCCACAGAGTGGTCAGAGTGGGAACCCATCGCTGGCTCTTGCAAGGGGGACACAACGTTGAGGGGCATCTCTAAGCCCTGGGCTGTTGCCCAGGAGGTCTCTGGGGCTGGCTGTCCGACCCTGGCAGGCTGCATGCTGGGTGCAGCCACGGGACCTGCAGCATCAACTTGCATCCCCTGAGCAAAGCCAGTGGCCTCAGGGGACACCTCCGTTGCACTCTGAGGGCTGGGGTCCGTGCAGAGGGGGCCTGGCTGAACCTCTGCTCCTCTGCCCTGGGTCCCTTGAAGTGCTGGCTGCATCTCCAAGGAGGCAGTCTGGGTGCTGGAGGCCTCTGGTTGCACCCCTGCAAGAGTGGCCTGGATCCCAGGGGACTCTGGCTGTGTCCCCGGGGAGGTGGTGCTCCCATCAGAAGTCCTTGCTTGATCAGAGGGAGCACCTGCCCACTTCTGAGGGCTCCCCTTGGTGGTGCTGGGGGCAGGCTGTGTCCCTGGCTCCTTCGGCCCCAGCGCTGAGCTCGCTCCATGCAGCGTGTCCACAGCTGAAGCCTGGGGCTCAGCAGGGGCAGACTGGCCCCCAGTGCCTTCCTGGGAAGAGGCAGGAATGGGGAGCAGGTTTATGGGCAGAAATGCAGCAGCACGGGCAGACCCACAGCCCCCCTGCCCTGTCCCCAACCCCTCCCCCCCTTCACCAAGCCAAACCCAAGTACTCCACGAGAGCCCAAAGGCAAAGTGCACACCCCACGGACACCCCCCGAGCTCCCACAACCACAGCCCCTCCCCAGCCGTTTCAGGAGCAGCAGCCCCAGTCCAGATTTGGGAGCCAGGGGCTGTTGGGGGACATGGGTGCAGCCGGCCCCTCAAGGAGGTACCAGCACCCACTGGATTTCCCCACCAGCCTAAACACAGCCCTTTGCTGAGCAGAACATGCTCAGAAAGTGCACGTCGGGCCAGCCAAGGAGCTGCCCGCACTCTGCCGATGCCAGGTCCTGCCTGACAAGGGATGCGCAGGGCAGACAAGTGCTGGGCAGACCTCTGCAGAGGCCCTGGGGGTGCAGCAGCTGGAGGCGCTGGGGACCGCGCTCCTGCGGAGAGGATGCCCCAGCACTCGCCACCAGCAGACCTCGGCCACCTCCTCCTCCTCCTCTTTCTCCTGCTTTGCTGCCCAGCAGGCAACCCTCCAACACCTCCCAGCACACCATGCCCGCGTCCCACCGCCCTGCACCCCGCCAGGCACTCACCCACGAGCTGGTCCTGTGAGGCCGGGGTCGGGGAGTCCACGGTGAGCTCGTGCCTCTCCTGCTGCAAGGATGTGCATTGTCACCCCCCACGCTGCTGACAGCCGGGGGGAGCTGGCCCTGCAGGCCCCCGACCCGTGGGGGGCCCGGCACCGATGCCTGCCGTCTGCCCACAGCCTGGCCTGTGCCGGGACCCCCAGCTCACCGCTCTCAGGTGCCTTTGGTACACGTCCTTCCGCCACCCTGTGTCTACAGAGACCTCCTGGGTGGCCCGGGAGCGGTACATGCGCGCTCTCTCCGCAAGGATCCGGCTGCGCGTCCTGTTTGCGTCCTTCTGGAGCGTGTCAGAGAAGGGAGAAGTGGCTGTCAGAGCTGGAACGGACCTTTGGCAGCCAGCTGAACTTGTGGGATGGCCAGGGTCAGCAATGACCAGCCCCGTCGCCAAGTAGACAGGCTGGGAAGGATAGTGGGCAAGGAGGGCTGGCGGGTGGAGCGTGCTGCCTTCGCCGTAGCTGGGGCTTCGGGCAGGCTGTCCCCAGCCCCAGGGCAGCCCGGCCCAAGAGCGACACCCGCGAGGAGCTATGGAGCCATCGGGGCGCTGTGGGCAAGCCCAGCTCCGGCTCTTTTGCTCTTGGTTGAAGGCACACCCAGCAGCTCCGGGGCACATGGTGCCGTCGGTGGGCTCTGGAGGGTGGAAAAGGGCCCCGAGGTGCCCCTGGCCACCTCACCTTGGCTCTGTCAGCGGCTTTGCAGGCCTTCAAGGCCATGAGATCCATGTCCTGAAGCTCCCTACCATACAGCTCGGCCACCTTGCACAGGAGGTCCAGGTGCGGAGGCAGGTGGGCCAGCTCCTGGGACACAGGGAGCCACAGCACGTCACCCCAGTGAGCCCCAGGGGTCCCCCGTGCTGTGACAGCAGATGGAGGGGAGCAGGAGGACCTCTTTGATCTGGGAGGGGGGCGTCCCACCAGCGTTGCCCCTGGGGCACCTCCTTGTCTCTGCTGGGGGAGCAGGTGGCACGATGGCACGGTGGGGAGGAGCTCACCTTCCTCAGGACATCCCGCACCGCCAGGTACAGGGCGGTCACCTTCTGTCCAGTGTGGACTTTGAGGAGCACCTTCTCAATGTTTTTCTCCAGCTGGCAAATGGCCTGGGGCAGAGGTGGGGGGGTACAGGGGGTGACCCCGCATGCCGAGCCCAGAGGCCAGCCGGGGGGTGCAGGGGCTGGATTAGAGCCCTCTGCAGGTGCTGCCAGCCCAGGAGGGGGTCCCAGGTACCTGCGCCTGTGCCTGCTGCCGCTTGTCAGGCATCGCAGCATCCTGCAGCTGCTGCAGCCGCCTCTGCAGCTCCTCCCGCACTTGTCTCCGCTGCCTCACCTGGCGCAGCAGCATGTTGCAGGTGTTCACCCGTTCATAGGTGTCGGCCTGGAGCTTCTCCTGGGCCACCTGGATGGGCATGCGAGCATTCAGCAGGCTGGAGGCAGAGCTTGCTGGGCGCCCGCGGCACAAGGGGGTCGTGCCTGCAAAACTGCCCCCAGGGTGGAGCTGGGGACACCGGCCTTAGGGGCGCTGCCTAACTGAGACCCAGGGCTGGGCGTCAATACGGTTGCACAGACATTCCTGGGAAGCAGACACACTGAGAGCGGTGCTTGCCCCTGAGCAGAATGGGCAGGCGAGCTCTGCTGTCCAGAGGTGACTGAGCAGAGGGCCAAAGTCATGCCGCAGTCCTGAGAAGAGCGTCAGTCAGCTCGACAAAACCAGCCTACTGCGAGAAGGACCCTGCCTAACCTATTCATTTCAAATATTCACCAGAGGACGATACAGCGTAACAGGAAGCTCTTTTTGACCTGTGTTGTGAAATTGCTTGGAGGGGGGAATGACAGATCTAATATCATAACAAGGAATTCTTTTTGTGTTCCTCACGCTTCCCTGGTAGCCATGTGAAGGACACAACCCAAGTTCTGCTGCCTGCTTCGGTGAGAAAAGTAGCTGTTTGCTTTTGCAGCCGTACAGAGCCAAAATGCTCCATGGATCCACCCAGGCAGAGCTCCCCTGGAGAAGTTGCCAGCAAGGACTTCTCTTGGTGGTTCTCATCCTATCCTCGTAGCCATGTGAAGGACACCGCAGAAGTTCTGCTACCTGCTTTCTGGCGTGAGAAAAGTACATGCTCACTTTGGCACTCGTACAAAGCCAAAATGCTCCACGGAACCACCCAGGCACAGCTCCCCTGGAGAAGGTGCCGGTGTTGTAAAATTGCTTGGAGGGGGGAATGACAGATCTAAGACTGTAACGACCCTATAGGGAAAAATGCAATTGCCACTTTCGAATGGTTGGCATGCACAGAACCTACATCGCCACCGTTCCCTAAAGCCATACCAACTGCTATCCTAGAGCAGCGGAGGGTGGAGCGTGTTACTTACCCCCTGTTTAATTCAGTGTTTGATTTGCTTAGTAATTTGGGGGGTTGTTACTTATCCCCTGTTTAATTCAATGCTTTATTTGATTGATACTATCAGCGATACAGAGTATGCAACCAGAACTAAGGAACGACTACAAGGCAAAAAGTTTTATTGAATTGGAAGCTAAGGCATGAATCAATGAGAGAAACAAAAAGAAAAGGGGGGACTGTGCTAAACACAGTCGTGATTCATGTCAAAATAGAATACAGCGTGGTAATCGTTGTACCGTGTGTAAATGTAAAATAGCTTGTGGCCATTATAACCTGCGTGACAATTGTAATGAACAGGCGCGTGTGCTTCTCCTTTGAGACAACGTAAAAGCTCCCCCTTCCCCTGAGGTAACCGCTCCTGAGAAAAGGCCGAGGGGGACAAAGAGAGCACGCGCCAGGGAAAGGCCGCCAAGGGAGACAAAGACCCGGAAACTCTCCGAAGGGCGCCAACGAGGAGCCAATAGGAGGAGAAGGCGTACCCTAACTACCCAATGGAGAAAGAGCAGGACGAACTTCCGGCGAGAAGTGATTGGTCACGGTGCTGGTATAAAAGACGCCGCTTTTGGGGCTCAGCCGTGCCTGTGGGGACACAAAAGGGATGGTGAGAGCTCCTTGGGGGGGGGCACAGCCCTGCCAACACGCAAGCAGGCAGCTGGCGGGCAGCAGCAGGGTGCTGGGCACTTGGCTGTAGTGAGTTACGGTGTCTGGCAGGGGACAGCGGCTTCTGAGCCTGCTGGGTCCCCTACCAGCCCAGTAAGGTCCCAGCCTGCTGGCTGCTTACAAAAGAAAGGGGCTACGGTGGGGAGAGCAGCTGGTTGTGGGCTCCTGCCTGGAAAAAAGCTCCACCTCATACTGGGCACCGGAGGATCTGCCCGAGGGAACAGGGCAAGTGCTGTCCCCAAAGCCATTGCCGGCTCCAACGCACTCACTTCTTAATCCCAGCTCCGCCGTCAGGCATCGCCGGTAGCCTCTCCTTGAGCTGCTTCAGGCTTCTCTTCCAGTTCTCTAGCTCCCGCTGGAAAGGCCCCAGCTCCAGGCGGTCCAGCTGTGGGGACACACACACCCTCAGCCAGCTGCCCTGGCACGAGACGTCATGGTCCCCAGGGAAAAGGCAGCAGCAGGGATCCTCACAGGGATGCTGCCTTAGGCTGCCAAACCCTGGAGGTGACAGCTTTGCACCGCAAAGATGAGCCACCCCTCACCTTGGAGTCCATCTCTTCACGGAGCTCACTGAGCTGCTGCTGGACCTCCTGCCAGCCCTGCCCCTGGCCTGTCACCTGGCTCCGCACCTCCTCTATGGCCTCGTACAGTCGCTCTATGTTGGACTCAAACTGCGTGCAGTTGACTTTGCCGGCCAGGGCAGCTTTGTCTGCTTTCTGGCAACAGAAAGAGGCAGGAGTGGGGTGGGGAAAGGATGGAGGTACAACGGGCAGGGCCAGCCTGTGTCAGGGGTAAGGGAGAAGTGCTCCTGTGGGGCCCTGCTCACCCCATCACCCCCGTGGGGTCAGACCCACCAGCCAAAGAGACCCACGGAGAGACAGAGGGACCTGCAGCCGCTCTGGAAATCCTCCCTCCCCCAGGCCAGTTCTAATGCCCCCACCCCAAGTGACAAGGAGCATCTATCACCCTGCCCGGGACCCCCTCAAGACCGTACCACTTCCAGTTCCAGCACCAGGTCTTCCTTCGCAGCTTTGTCCCTCTGCAGTCTTTCCACGGACTGGAACGGAACCTTCCAACACAGAAAGCACCCCATGACACCACGGCCGGGTTGGAGCTGCCTCCCGGCCAGCCCAGCACTCCCGACTCCTCCCCATCCCCCAAAAACCTCTGGCAAAGGTACTTTGCCCCTCCACAGGGCTGCCAGCAGGCTGGCAGGGACACATCCTTTGTGGGCCCCAGCTGGGGGGCTGCCTGGAGGATGCTCTGACCCCTCAGGGGTTGCAGCCACCTACCTCTAGGTCTCCCTGCTTCCGCTGACAGTGATGTGAATAAGCTGTAAATAATATGGTCAAGTTTGTATTCATAAACCAATATTCATTGTAATGCATAAACAGGCTTGTAATTGTATAGCGACAAAGGGGTTAAAATGTCTGAAAGATCATATAGACTGTTCGGACAAGAAAGTTGCAAATCTCTGCAAGGGGAGCTGTCCTCCTTATCTGCAAAGCAAGCTGCCCTACCAAGGAGATAACGGGACAGCTGGATGTCTTTGAGTAAAACTACAAGGGGTATTGTAAAAACCCCTGGGCAAGATTTCTACAAGTCTGCCAACTCATCACTTTTGAAACACAGCAGTGAAAGCAAAGAGAAGGGCCAAGACCTGGAGGGAAACCTACTGCTTCTAGAATAACTAAAGCATATGCTTCAAAGTGATGTAGTGTGAACGAACTTTAGAATAGAATTAAAGAATAAACATTATGTTTGTTAGCCACTGTAACAATTGTAGATATCATGTACCGCCACATGTTACTCATCTACCTGTGGTGTCTGTTCTGTTATCCTTTGTTAGACATCCGCCTATGTGCTGACCTTCTGTGTTAAAACTTTAGCGGAACACTTCAGCAGGAGAGGACAGATAAGGGTAAAAGAAATAATTAAGCAAGAAAAGCAGATGGCCAGCAAGGGCATAAATTACCTCAGACTGATAAGAACACTGCAAATGAGCAAAAGGTGAAAAGTACACCATGAGGAAGACCTACAGCCTTCCTCCCATAGAGCACTGCCCACATTCTAAAGACCCCGGCCCACAATTTTTGGAAGAATCTGCGCAAGCGTGAAAGACTGATAAGCTAATTAGCATACGAAGCGAGGGTAGGCGGGTTCAGGTAATGAATATGTATAGGCGTTAATGGAATATTTGCAGGAGCGGTCTGCAAACTAGGACCATGCATGGCAATCAGTTAGCTGAGGGGAATGTGCTCGAGCTTGTAGGTCACGAACCCTGGGAGGACGAGGAGTGTGAATAGACACAACAATTAACATGATGAGGCATGTTTACAGAGCACAGGGGAGTGGGAGACGGATGGCGCCAAGGAAAGATAACACCTTGCAGTTAATTGATGGCAGTTAACCACCAATCAGGGATTGCCTAGTATGCAAGGCTTAGCTTCAAGAACCAATCTGTTTAAAACGCGCAGCTTCTGAAAGTCTATAAAACCTCGTGCTTCTGTACAATAAATTGACATTTGCTTGCATCAAGCTGCGTCCCGTCTCTTCATTCGCCGCAAATTGGTGACCCCGACGTGATGCGTTTAAGGATCTGACGTGAAGGGCTCTCGAATCGCCTATCTGAGCGACATGCAGCGAATCCCACAGAACTTTGAATGATCTGCTGAAAGGAAGCAGGAGCCGGCCAGAAATCCCTCCGGAGTTGAGAGGTGAGCTGTGGGAAATCCGTAATGGGGAACCAGGGTTCGTCCCCAGAAAGAGACGTATATGGACTCATGAAGGGCCTTCTAGTCAGATCAGGGAGTCCGTGCCTCAGTCTCCTCAAATGGTGACCCCTATGGTGGTGTTCCGAAGCCTTGGAAGAATAAGGACGGAAAAAAGACAGCTCGTGGAAGAGGGCTGCGTTCCGGAGGAGACGGCTTGGCTGAACGATCGTCTTGCTGTCTGGACCAGGCGGACAACCTAAACCCCGAGGATAACACCTGTATTCATCGAGACAGGTGAGCAGCCAAGAAACTTTAGAGACTTTGAAAGAATGAAAGTGTGCACATACAGCAGCCAATTGTATGATGCTGCCGCGGAGGGGAACTCCGTGTCGGGAATGCATTTAGCATCTTGGTGGCAAATTCTGACTACTCTTTGCCAAGTGTGGACTAATTCTACTAACGGTGTTAAACCAGAGGAAGCTGTAAATTCCACCGACAGCACGACTTTTCTCAAGACACCGTCAGCGATGGAGATTCTGTCCACACCTCCTCTGCCCCCAAAGCTTCTGTCACTGATTGCAGCGACCCTCACAACACAGGACCAAGCACGGGAACAGGACAACTCGGACAATGATTTTATTGACACTGATAAACCTTTTGATCCAGGTCCTATAGATCTGGAAAAGGAGCTAGACCTTTCCCCCTCCCCCTCGTCTCTCCTGATGCATTGATTGTATTTTTGGGGAGGGTGAAAGGGATCTGAGGGACTGGTGGCAGGAATGCAAGTGGGAAACACTTAAGTGATGGGATTTGGGAGTCGCTATGGCATGTTCAGTATTTTGTCAGACAAATCAACCTGCAGAGTGGCAGCCTGTGCAATACGAGGCTGTTAAAGGGTTAAGCAAAGCAGTGCGGGAAGGGAGGATTCGTAATACATTTGCTATGTCCCTTCTTGAAGTGATGGCAGAGCCTTATACACTCACACTGCATGATTGGAAGTCATTGCTTTGTATGGTACTAACTGATACAGTATATGATGTGGTTATTTGATTTTTGTGAGCTATGTGTAGTGGCCTTGATTGAAAACCTTAATCGGGGAATTGCTGTTAACTATGAGCAGTTGGCTGGAGAAAATTAGTTGTGCCGATTCTGTGACTCAGGCAAGGTATCCCAGGGACAACTGTTTGCAAATGAATGAGATGGCTATTAAGGCAGTCCGGATGCGGGAGTCTTGCCACAGTCTTGCAGGGTCCTAGAGAGTCACTAACTTTAATACTAACTTGATTGATTGGCTTCAGAATATTTTGCAACAAGTCGAACATCAGGAAGCTCAAGGGATGCTTTTAAAACAACTAGCTGTGATAATGCCAATGAAAATTGTAAATGGGCAACTTTCACAATCGCAACCCCAACATGTGTCAAATGATTGTAACGCAGAACTCACAGCAGACTGTAATTCTCAGGCTGAGTTCTGGAATGCAGCATAACAGATTTTTGCTTCTCTAATCTCTTCTGTAAGAACAGTACACGCTTTTAACTTGCTTAGTAAATTAGGCTGCTGGCTTGCTAAACAAAGTAATACTACAAATAATATTTTTTTTTCTGGCTTATTAACAGATGTTGATTCTGCCCATCATATGTTGCTACAGAACCGAGGTGCTATTGATTTTTATTATTAGCACAGGGACACAAGTGTGAAGACTTTGATAGGATGTGTTACGTGAATCTGAGTGACCACTGTGAATTAATTTACAAAAGTATACAAAACTCAAAAGCCTTAAAACAAAGATCTGCAACAGAGCCAGGGGCGGGATGCCTTTGGTCTCTTCTCACGGCTGGGAAACTTTGGGCCATGACTCAAAAGTATTACAGGATTTATTATAATTATCTTTAACCACCTTAGTGACGTTTGCCTTAGGTCTCCCATGCTTTTTTTTCTGTATCCAGCGTTTAGTTGATTGTAACATAAAGCAGGTCATGGTCACCCAGCTACATACACCCTTTGCCTCCTTGCAACTAACAAGCAAAAAAGGGGAGGATAGAGAATGTCTGAAGAGATATACAGGAGAGGAAAATGGGGAATGGCTGACCTAACAAGAGATGAGAGAACAGCTAGGTGTTGTGAAGGAGAGGAGGAAAGCTAAACATGGTTATCTAGTGTTTCATAGGTGTCTGCATGCTTGTAGAGATATATAGCTACGTAACTGCATGAATGATTTCTGCCCTGAGCCTGGTGGAGCATACAGCTGCGGTTTGCGTCCGGGCTCAGAGATGTAAATAGGGGCTTCTTTGTTACGGTAAAAGTTTTTCTCTTTGCATAAAAAAGAGAGGGAATGAAGGGAATGACCCCAGAGGTATGTTCAGAGGAGGCATGCTATGTTTCGAACTTTTTGACTGAACCAGTTCTTGTTTGGTGTGCCTTTCCACCTATGTATAATGTTAATCCAAAAGAAGATGATACTGTTTACACTTTGAGTGTCGATAATTGTCTTTTTGTAGATGCTAATGTAGTAGGAGGCTATGATGGGAACGTATTGCAGTGGTTCTTCTCTTATCCGGAGTAACAGCAGGGAAAGCATTAGAGTTAAATCACCTTGTTTGGTAGGCAGTTAAGAATGCGAGTCAAAATTGCCACTGCTTTTTGTTGTTGGTTCAAGGATATGGCTGTGAGGATTTTGATGGTATGCGCTGCGTGGATTTTAGGCGCCCCATTGCAGCAACATGTTATCAAAATCTGAGAAAATTTCAGCCTTTTTGGCATTCATTCAATCAATTGGCAGTATTGTTTGTTTGCTATTACCTTGGTTGCTGTCATGTTTGCAAGGGCCCTGCAGAACATGGCAAACCTGGTACTAGCTGTGCAAAAACAAAAAAGGGAAAATTGTAAAATTGTACGGAACAGAGACAGTGGGTTATTTTGACACTGACAATATGTCTTAGTTGCTTTTTTATTTGTTCTATTACTTATACCTTGTTTTTACTCGTTCGGTTTCAAAGGTTCTTTTTGTGCAACAGGAAGGGGGAGATGCAGGAGCGGTCTGCAAACTAGGACCATGCATGGCAATCAGTTAGCTGAGGGGAATGTGCTCGAGCTTGTAGGTCACGAACCCTGGGAGGACGAGGAGTGTGAATAGACACAACAATTAACATGATGAGGCATGTTTACAGAGCACAGGGGAGTGGGAGACGGATGGCGCCAAGGAAAGATAACACCTTGCAGTTAATTGATGGCAGTTAACCACCAATCAGGGATTGCCTAGTATGCAAGGCTTAGCTTCAAGAACCAATCTGTTTAAAACGCGCAGCTTCTGAAAGTCTATAAAACCTCGTGCTTCTGTACAATAAATTGACATTTGCTTGCATCAAGCTGCGTCCCGTCTCTTCATTCGCCGCAAATATTCATTGTTTCATTATATAAATATAAGATAATCTGCCCCTCTGGGTGTGTACGATTGGTGGAAGGATCCCCCGTACGCCCGGCGCCGACAATAAAGAATACTTCATCACTAAGAAATTCTGAAGACGTTCTTTGAAACAATCTGGCGACCCAGATGGGACGGCTCTCTGCCTGACCGTAGGACCCGCTGGGAAGTGGACTCCCTTGGGTACCCCCGGGATTTTCCCGGAGGGACTCCCCAACTCATCGGATCACTGCGGAGGCAGACAAGAATCCCATCTCCTGTAAGTGATAGTATTCTTTATTGCTGTATTCTGGTATTACCGGTAATCTGGGGTTACCCGTAAGACGAGAAAATTGATTTCCGCAGGGTAACATCTGGGTATGCTTGGGAACTAGTTTCTCAGGTATACATCTGGGTGTGCTTGGGAACTAGTTTCTCAAGTATACGTCTGGTCTGGAAAACTCAGGTATACTTCTGTGGCTGACACCCTAAGTATACTTCTGGTTCTGTTTGGGTTTTATCGGCATTTAATTGCCATCTGGAATCTGGCAAGTTTGCTTATAAAGCTTATTTGCTGCAGTGTTGCTTATTTTGGTTACCGGATTTATGGAATGTGGAATTTGACTTTGATAATTGTTACTGTGATTTCGGCTATCTTTTTTTATAATAATAGTGAGCTCTTGGTGTTGCTGTAGAAAGATACCTGTGTGTTGCGTTTTGCAAGTAGTAATTCTGTAAGTGATAAGTGTGTTCTGTGAGTGTAAGCTGGAAAAATGGGAGGAAAACAGAGTGGTGGGATTTTAAAGAAAAGCCCGTTAGGATGTGTTTTGAGTCACTGGAGGGATATTGGAGGGTCTGCTGGTGGAAATGTGAATAAGAAAACATTGATAAAGTACTGCAATATACTTTGCTGCAGTACGGAGAGAAGGAAAATGGGATGAAGTAATGTGTGCTGATATGCTTGTGTGACAGAAGGAGTGTGGGATTAACACCACCTGATCTTTGATTATGGCTCTAGAAAAGGATAGGAAAAAAAAACCAAACCCAAACAAAACTGTACTCAGTGTCTTGCTTTATGTAAGTTGCATTACTATAATATATTTACATGAGGATCTGAGGCTGCGTCAGTGTCGTGCAGGTAGGGTGATGCAGCAGAAGGAGATTTGTAAGATTAAACACCTGTGCTGTGGACAGGATGTCCACGTTGTATGCAAAACTAGCTCTACTCTGCCTGTGGGGGGATGGAGCACTTTGCTTAATTTCAGCTGACAGTGGCATTGCTCCAATTCAGCTCCACAATACAAAGCCAAGTTCAGTAACTGATTTGTAGATTTATTTGCAGGGATATTTTTTTTTTGGTGACTGTGAACACGTCTGTGGCTTTCCATTCGAATACTGAAGCTGCTGCTGGTTAACCTGAGTTAATATGATGCTTAAACAGCGTCTTCTTATAGGCTTAAATTGTGGGAGGCACAGAAGTATCCTAAAATAAATGTGTGTAATTATGCCTGTGCTTAATGGATTGTAAAGAAATACTGAAATTTTCTAAGATAAACAGGCAAACACAGTTGTCAGAGTAATACCTATATGGTGGTCTTAAAGGTTTTAGTGTTACGGAGGTACAAAATGGAGAGGCTAATGAGCAAGGCCTTGATCCACATTCTCTTTGGGGCACGGTTAGTCCTCTGGTTAAAATTTTAGGTTTTTGGTGTACCTGTTTAATAGCTTTAAGGATGTTCTTGTTGAAATATTTGTGTAAAAAAAAAAAAAAAATAGAGAGCGCTGAGGTTGTGGTTCTTTCTGTGCAGCAACCAGAATGAAACATGTTGTAAGATAAAAACTTGTGATAATGTATGTAAGATCTGAAGCCGGGGGTGGGTGGGGTGTGGGGGGGTGTGTGGAGAGTCAAAGACTCTGTGAAAGTGTTAAAGTATTGGGGTGAGTTTGTACAAACCCCGTACCCCCTCGAAGGTGCGGCTGAGTCCTGCGGGACGCATGGCAGGGTGTTTGCTGTTTGCCTGCAAAGGCTGATATGTAATAACACAGACTTAAAGCAACAAGTAGCAGATTTGCATTCAGGGTAAGAAAGAGTTAAAACAGAAGTGCTGCTGCAGAGGCAGGCTTGTGTAACCTGCAGAGCAGGAAGAGCATCTCCTGCTCCAATCCTTCTGATAGTGAGGAGGAGGGGGTTGCTGTTGCTGACAATTGAGCAGAAGGACCTGACAATGTCACCCCAGTTGCTGCAGCATTTGCAGCACAACAGGACCGGTAACGGCCCCTCTAGGGCAGGCAGCGGGTCTGAGGAGAGTAAAGGTGAATCTCTGATGGGGAAATTTAGATGTTTGAAAGTTGGTTGTGAATGGGACTGGATAAAGGTTCGAGTTGTTTGTTACTAGGTAATTGTAATGTAGAAAAGTTGGTGAACAGAAAACTAACTTATTTGGTGTTAAACTTCAGTGAAAAGAATTTGTTACAGTTGTGGGAGCTGCTGGCCACCAGGAAAATATCCTGAAACCTTTAAGTGGAAGAGAAGACCTCTCTGAAGTAAAAGAAATCTTTAACCGGTATATCTGGAAGTAAATCCCAGGTAAAGGGAAAAATGCTTTCCCTGTTACAGTAAAAATGATAAACGGGAGGCCTGCCTAGTTCAGGTAAAACAATATCCCTTGGTCAGCAAGGCTGTGGGGGATATTGCATAAAAACTAAAATAAAATACACTCTGTAGTAGTTCTACTAATGTAAATCTGTGTTTTACCATGACTGTGACTTGTTATGGGATGTGCAGATGAAACTGCATTGACAACGAAGTACAAGGAATAAGGTTGGTCAGGTGCCTCCTACCACAATCAAGGGCAAGACTGGGTTGGCCTCTGTGTTTGCCACCAAGAAGGATCTTGAGCTCTGCTGCTGGCTGCAACCCAGTAGGCGTTGAGCGGTGGGGACATGTGCCATGCCAGACCTTGATGTGAGGAATGGCCCCCTCTGTTATAAGAGGGTCGTCCAGGAAGGAAGAACATAAGATGGCCCATTAAGGCACTGATTTGGAAACTGGAAACCGCCTGGCCGACCATGAATTATCCTTAATACCAGACGGTAAAAATCCAAACTGTAAGTACAGATCAGGAGCCAAATTATTCTAAAGAAAACTTAAAGGTAATTCAGGATATGAATGATAAAATAAATAAGTGGACTTATTTGAGGGATGGTCGTATAGTGGTACCATCCAATTTAATATGGACCACAGCCGTAATAGAACATAATAAGATGCATTGGGGAGCTGATAATTTATATAAAAGTCTAAATCAGAAATTGATAGGGCAGAACTTGTATACTGTAATAAAACAGGTGACTCAGCAATGTGAAATGTGTTTGAAAACTAGCCAGGGCAACAGTAGCAAGTTGATTTTTCCAGACTCCCAAGAATTGGGGGGGTACCAATATTTATTAAATGAATGGACACCCCAACGTATCATACAGTATTATGGACCTGCAACTTGGGATCCTAATGAACTCATTAACGGTGCTCGAGAACCTATCTACAATCTGAATCTTATCATTCGTCTACAGGCTGTCTTGGAAATTATTACTAATCAAACAGCTAAAGCTTTTGATGTGAAATGCAATTTATCAACACAGGATGGTTCTCTATTACCTGCTAGCCGAAGAAGGAGGTGTTTGTGGTAAAGTAAATGTTTCCAATTGTTGTTTGAAAATTGATGACAATGGTGAGGTAGTTAAACAAATCACATCAGAGACAGGGAAGTTAGCCCATGTTCCCCTCAGAACTTGGAAAGACGAATATTGACTTGTTTTCCTGGCTTCTCGGGAGCCCCTGGGTAAAACGAATCCTATTTTATTTGTTATGTGGATTAGCCACCTTACTGTTTTTGCCATGTGCTGTTCCATGTTTTATAAGATTAATTCAACACGTTATAACTAACATGCAATTTGCTATTATGGTTTCACCCGATGGCATTAAACAAATGCGAGTAGTATGACAAAATGTACACACAAAATAACATTTTAATAGCCAGCAAGAATTTGGAAACAATTGACTCTTAGCCTACATTGTTATCTGAATTGTTGAGTAAGAAAAAAAATAGAATAGCAACCAAAACAAGCGCCAGGAATGCAAAGACGAGGATATGGTAATGCCTTTTATCCTTTTCCACCTCCGCCATAAGTTCTTGACGTGAGATAACAGAAAAACGCACCCTCCGCCTAAACAGCAACAGGAAGAAAAAGTTTTAATCTTCTTTCTAATGAACCATATAGGTTAAATGTTTTGAGAACACTCACCTTACAGAATGTTCAGAGGGGGAAATGTCCACTCTAGACCCTTCTTCCCTGGCAGGTGACGTGGCGGTCTGGTGGTGAGAAAACCTTACATTGAAAACAGGGACCTGTCATTTGGCCATAGTGCCATAAATGTTACCATTAATAGACTTACTGGAGTGGTAAGCTCGGGAAATGGGTTTGGGACTTCATCTGCGCACGCAGTAGCCATTGTTTATCACGCAAATGGTCCGTGTATACCTTTGAACATGCGCATGCGCGATTTTAAAGCCCCACAGAATGTGTTGGAAAAATCTGGAAAGACCGCGCATGCGAAATCCCTATAGTCTAGCCATGATAGTGACGCATGTAAAAAAAAAAAGGGGAATGTGTTAATTTTAGGTTTTGGTTTTGTAGGTTATTATTATATGTATTACCCAACTCTTTGGAGTTATTTTGAAAACTGTGTGTTTGATGCAAAGTACAAACATGAACTAGAAATTGAATAGCAGAATAACAGTCCAGCAAAGTTTCATGTAACGTGAAAACAGACTTCTTCACTCGTGAATCCAGCCTGGGGCTCAGCAGGGGCAGACTGGCCCCCAGTGCCCTCCTGGGAAGAGGCAGGAATGGGGAGCAGGGTTATGGGCAGAAGTGCAGCAGCACGGGCAGACCCACAGCCCCCCTGCCCTGTCCCCAACCCCTCCCCCCCTTCACCAAGCCAAACCCAAGTACTCCACGAGAGCCCAAAGGCAAAGTGCACACCCCACGGACACCCCCCGAGCTCCCACAACCACAGCCCCTCCCCAGCCGTTTCAGGAGCAGCAGCCCCAGTCCAGATTTGGGAGCCAGGGGCTGTTGGGGGACATGGGTGCAGCCGGCCCCTCAAGGAGGTACCAGCACCCACTGGATTTCCCCACCAGCCTAAACACAGCCCTTTGCTGAGCAGAACGTGCTCAGAAAGTGCACGTCGGGCCAGCCAAGGAGCTGCCCGCACTCTGCCGATGCCAGGTCCTGCCTGACAAGGGATGCGCAGTGCACTGCTGGGGACCCGACACGGAGGGACCAGGTGCACTGGTCCCCCGGGGATGCAGCTACCCCCTGTCCTGCAGAGGGATCCACATGCGCTTGTGGCCGTGCCACACCACTTTCAGGTACCGTCTGCCCATGGTGGCCTGGCAGCTGGCTGGCAGCATCGCCGAGGCTCCCCTGGGGGAGGTAGAGGAGAGGGACAGCTCTAAGATTGGAATGAAGCATCCACAAAGGAGCTTGGGTGCAAGGCAGAGGGACACTGGGCAGGGCTCTGCCTGGGGGCCAGGGCTGTGTTGCACAGGTAGATCTTGATCTCCCCTCCTTCCCAGCACCCACATGACTCTTTCTATGGCCCTTTAATTAAGAAGCGCCTCAGTACCACATTGCTTGACACCTGCAGTTACCTCTACCAGCAGCCTGTGCCGCAGGCAGTGGTGCCCGTTCCTACCCTCCCAAGGACAGCCCTGGCAGGAGAAGGGTGGGGGGCTGCAGCTGGGGTGGGCTGAGCCCCAACATGCCCCTCTGGGACACCCTTCCCACGCACTCTTCCCCCCAGGGGACCTTCATGCTGTGTGACACCCAGGGCCGCAGGGAGGGGCATGGAGGGGGGTGAGGGACCAGTGCCCTCCTGGGGACACCGGCAGCAGCAGCTCACCAAGCCGAGTGCCTTCTGGATCGTCCTGAGGTCCTCCGCCATGCAGGCCTGTGCCACCGTCACCCCGCTCATCTCCTCCAGGAGATTCCGGTAGAGCGCCACGGCCTAGGAGAAGGGGAGGGCGGGTTGAGCCCCAGGGGAGGGACCCTGGAGACCAGGACCCCGGCTCTGGTCTGTCCAGAGCAGGGGGGGCAGCGCAGGGTCCGGCCCAGGCAGGCGGGCAGGGCACTGTGGCCAGCGCTTTCCATTCGCCGCGTCTTCGACAGCCAAGAAGGGGCAGCAGCCCCCAGGGACCCTCACCCCTGCCCTGGGCCCATTGCACAACTCGCGTCAGCAGGGACGGATCTGGCCCTGCCTGCCCGCTCCAGGCTCTGCGCCAGCGCTGGAGCGGATCCAAAGGGCAAGGAGCTGCTGCCACCCCTCGAGGGCAGCCTGGCCAGGGAGGGCAGTGGTGGCCGCCACTAACGAAGCGGGAGCCACCGAGCAGAGGCCAGACCCACCCCGCAGAGGGCGAGTGCTCCCTGCCCACCCCCAGGGGACATCCTCCCGAATTGTGCCAGCCCCGGCAGGATCCGGCCCTGTAGTGCTGGGGCAGCTCTTTCCTTGGCCCTGAGCGCCTCTCGTCCCGCTGGGGATGCTCGGGAAAAGCAGGGCCATGAGCAGCTCTGTGCCAGGCAGCTCAGTGCCCCCCTGCAGCGCCCGCCCATGTCGGGCTGAGCCCTCGGGCGAGCCCGGGGGCCTTTCGTTGGGAGAGGAGGCCCACAAGGTGCTGAGGGAACCTCTCAGCTGCCCAAGGAGCAGGTGCCATCCCCGGCTTTTCAGGAGCGCAGAAGAGAGGGAGGGAGGGAGAGGGTGGTGGGGCTGGAAGCCGGGGGGCTGAACCTGCGGCCAGGGGGCACCGGGTGCTCTGTCGCACCCACCGCTCATGGATGGCAACGGCGGGAGGGCCCAGAGCCACCCGAGCAGCATCTCAGCTCTTCCTGGCCCAAACTCCATCCCCACCATGAGCAGGGGCTTCAAGCAGGCCTTGCTCTAAGGGGCAGTGCACAGCCCCCGGGGGGGGGGGGGGGGGGGGGCACCTCGGATTGGGGGGCACCCAGGGCACTGGGAGGAGCCTGTACCTTGGAGACACCGCTCACATCGCCTTCCTCCATCTCCTTCACATCAGCGGCTGCAGAGGGGACCCGGGGGCTGCTGGTGGTCTTCTGCAGCAGGTGCTCCTGCACCTCCTGGCCCTTGGAGCTCTGGCCCTGTGGCCAGGCCTGGGTCCCACCTGCCGCCTCCTCCAGCCCGGGGGAGGCCTCGGCAGGCTGGGCCCCCTCCGGCTGCGTTGGGCTGAGCCCCTGCTGCTGCCCAGGCAGCTTCCACAGGTCCAGCAGCCTGAGGATGCCCTCCAGCAGCCAGAGGATGCCCCCCAGCAGCCTGCGCAGTTCATAGTAGTTGACGACGGTCGTGCCGTTGGAGTTCGCAATGGCAAGCTCCAGCAGCTGGGGCAGGCTGAGCGGGGCCGTCTCCGCTAGCAGCGTCTGCGATCTCTTCGATCTCTTCGATCTCTTCGATCTCGCCATAGCGCCTGGCCTGGGGGGAACGGGACACTTTCTGCCTGGGGGGCACCTGGCAGAGGCGGCAGCCTTCCCCCCACTCCCCCCTAGCTCGCAAAGCAAACGACGCCCAGCAAAAGTGAGGCAGATATGGGCGGGAAGGGAGGGGAGGGGAGGGGGCTACGGGTGCTCCCCCAGAGGTCAGCGCCTGCCGGCCGCCAGCCCGCCTCCCCGCCAGCCCGCACCCGCCGCACCTCAGCGAGCTCTGCCGGCCCCGCACCGCGGCCCTGGCTTTTCAAGGCTCCCGCCGCCGCCCATTGGCCGAGCCCGCTGCCCGTCACAGTGGCGCTGCTGTGGCGTCCCCCGTTGCTAGGCGACGGCCCGGCGCCAGCCCCGCCCCCTGCCGCCAGCGCCGGGCTGCAGCTCCCCCGGGGCCAGCAGCCGCCTCCCCTCGGCGGTCGCCGTCGGGCCCCGGCGGCTGTCACCCGCTCCCTCCGGCGGGGGCAGCCCGCACGGCTCGCTGCCAGCGCGCTCTGCAGCAAAGGCTGGGCAGCAGCGACAAGAAACGCCGGGAAACGCGCGCTTCCACGCAGCCCTGCCCAGGCCCCTGCTCCCACGCGCGTGCGGGACAAATCCTGCACCCAGAGGCATCATCCATCAGACGGGTCCTGAGCAAAAGAACCAACTTCTCTTTCTCAAGGGGAAGGTCAACGTGGGGGTTGTTTGGAAGGGAACGTGTATATGCTCAGAACTTTCTCCTGCCAGGTGAGCACCTCTGCCAGCTCCCTCAGTACTCTCGTGTGGATCCCCTGCAGCCCCAGAGACCTGTGCATGCCAGAGCGGAGCAGCAGGTCGCTACCCATTTCCCCCGGACATCATTCTGCTCCTCCTCCTCCCTCTCTTCCAGCTCAAGGAGGGAATTCCTAGAGGGAATCCCTAGAGGGAATCTGGGCTTGCTATTAACGACAGAGCCAAAAAAAGGCATGAAGTACCTCAGCATTTTCCTTGTCCTTTGTGGCCACGTTACCTGCCGCACCCAGTAAAGGATGAGGATTATCTTTCACCCTCCTTTTGTTTCTCATGTAGTTGTAAGAACATTTTTTGTTACCTTTTATGGCAGTGGCCAGCCTCAGTTCTTCCTGGGATTTCTGCTGTCTGATCTTCGCCCTGCGTAACCCCGCAACATCCTTATAGTCCTCCAGAGCTGCCTGCCCCTTCTTCCAAAGGTGGTCAGCTCTCCTTTTTCCCCCTGAGTTCCAGCCAAAGCTCTCTGTTCAGCCAGGTCGATCTTCTTCCCTACCTGCTCATCTTTCAGCACATAGGGAACGCCTGCTTTTGTACCTTTAAGACTATCTTCCCGAGGAACGCCCAGCCTTCCTGGACCTTGTGGCCCTTCAGAACTATCTCCCAAGGGATTCTGTTGACCAGGCTCCTAAGCAAGCCAAAGTCGGTCCTCTGGAAGTCCAAGCTAGCGGTTCTGCTGACTGCCCTCCTTACACCTCTGAGACTCAAAAATTATCATCTCATGATCACTATGCCCAAGACATTCTTCCGACCGCCACATCACTCACTGGTTTTTCCCTGTTTGTAAACAACAGGTCCAGTGGGGCATCTCCCCTGGTTGGCTCGCTGACCAGCTGTGTCAGGAAGGTCTCTTGCACACGCTCCAGGAACCTCCTAGGCTGTTTCACCTCTGCTGTGCTGTATTGCCAGCGGACATCCCATAGGCTGAAGTCCGCCGCAAGAAGAAGGGCTAGCAATCACGAGGCTTCTTCCAAGTGCTTGTAGTATGTTTCATCTAGCCACAGCTCCCCCTGAAAATGAAACGGGAAGTCATTCTCTCACTGGGTCTCACAGTCCCCTAGTAGCCTGCTGCTAACAAAAGAAAACCTTGAGTTCCCCGTTTCCTGGGCCAAGAATATATCATCTCTCTTTTCCACTCTTCAAGTGCCCGGTTGGCACGTTGGGAAAGTCCAGGACTGTTTCCACACTAACAGTGCTGGGAAGGAATTCTCTTGGTGGTTCTCCCATTGCCCTGGTAGCCATGTGAGGGGACATCATGAAAGTTCTGCTACCTGCTTTCTGGGGTGAGAAAAGTAACTGCTAAGTTTTGTACTCGTACAGAGCCCACATGCTCCATGGAACCACCCAGCCACAGCCCCACCAGAGAAGGTGCCAGAAAAGAATTCTCTTGGTGGTTCTCACCCTGTCCTGGTAGCCATGTGAAGGACAGCACAAAAGTTCTGCTACCTGCTTTCTGGGGTGAGAAAATTCACTGCTTACTTTTGCATTCCAACAGAGCCCAAAAAACTCACCTCGGGGAAGTGCAGCACTGCTCCCCTGGAGAAGGTGCCAGGAAGGAATTCTTGTTGGAAGAAGGGTTCGCCGGAGTCAAGAAGACGCTCGATATGAGTTATGCATCTTGCTCAACTTCATTAGTTTCTAACACTGCTTACATAGAACCCATACACGTGCATATTCGTAAAGCAGAAATACAATTGGTTAGTAGTCTCTAAACACGCGCGGTTCTCACACCCCTAATTATCATGACTAAAATAAGCATTCTATCCATGTAGCTAATTGTGTTGCTGTGCTTCAGCCTTGTAGTTTGTTACTCCCTATTTTCCCGTACCGCTCCCTGTCTTTCTTGGCCCTGCACCTGCTTTCCCAGCAGCTGTAGCTTGTTACAGCCACGGCCTGTTGGCACAACATAATTGCTTGGTCTCAGGATTCAAGAAGAGCTCAAGGCTACCTTTCCTGTTAACTTCAGCACAGCAGCTTCAGGACAATTCTGATTACAGGCCTGTTCTAATACCAGGCCTGGATTGTGCAGATCTCCCGAGATTCTAAGGCCATGCTTCTGCAGCCATTCTTCTACAAATTCTCTTTGTCTTCCTCACACTACCCTGCTAGCAATGTGAGTGACACCACAAAAGCACTGCTATCTTCTCTCTGTGGTGAGAAATTTAAGTGCTCGCTTCTGCACTCATACAGACTCAACTGCTCCGTGGAACCACCCAGGCACAGCTCCCCTGGAGAAGGTGCCATGAAGGGATTCTCTTGGTGGTTCTCACCCTGCCCTGGTAGTTATGTGAAGGACATCACAGAAGTTGGGCTACTGGCTTTCTGAAGCAATAAAAGGGTAACGACGTTTGCTCATGGTTCTTGGATTTTCGCCCTGCTACAGAGCCGAAATGCATGTTCGAACCATCCACCACTGCTCCTCAGGAGAAGGAGCCAGGAACGAATTTTCTTTTGTTGTTATCCTGCCCTAGTAGCAATGCGAGAGCCATCACAGAAGTTGGGCTACCGCCTTTCTGGGCCACGAAAGTGGTCACTATATTTTCTCAGGGTTCTCAGCTTTCGCACTGATTCAGAGGCCAAATGCTTGTTGGAAATGTCCAGCCACAGCTCGACCAGAGAAGTTGCCAGGGAGGAATTCTCTTGCTGGGTCTCGTCCTGCCCTGGTAGCTATGTGAGGGACATCAGAAGCGTTCTGCTACCAGCTTTCTGTGCTGAGGAAATTAACTGCTCACTCTTGCACTCGTACAGAGTCCAAATGCTCCACGAAACCACCCAGGCACAGGTGCCCTGGAGAAGGTGTCAGGTAGGAATTCTCTGTTGGTCTGGCGCTGTGCTGATAGCCATGTGAAGGACAGCACAAATGTTCTGCTACCAGCTTTCTGTGCTGAGGAAATTAACTGCTCACTCTTGCACTCGTACAGAGCAAAAAACTTAACGTCCCAGCAAAGACAAGTTTGTTGGATGGAGATGAACAGGTGACCCCATATTTATTGTATTTGCAAAATTCTTTCTCAGATCTGAGAAAACATGCATATTTATCAAGGAATTAATGTCTTGGTTCCCTAAGCTATCAGTGTGGTTAAAGAAAGTGATCATTATAATAACCGGGGCAATTTTTATAGTTGCCTGTGATTATATTAATGCAATGTTGTGTAATGTGTGTGACTGTCTTAGTAGCAAAATTACAAGAAAGAACTTGGTAATATCTAATATCTTAGCTATTAAACTGTTGCAGGTACACAATGATAAAACAAAAGGAGAGAATTGTTATAGAAAATGTGATTAATTAAGAAATGTAAAGTGCTGAAGCTGCTAAATGGCAGAACCAGGCCTTGACCCCTGTATAGCCCTAATCCAAGGCTGTTTTAAACCTCAGTCAAGTTAACGAGCGGGAGAATAGAGAAACAGTAGATGATCAATTTGTGTACGCAGGCGCTCTCAGAAACACAGCTGTTTTAACAAAATTAGTATATGTGAATAGGAATTGCTTGCTCAAAGACTAAGTGTGCTTGAAGGAGTGTGTGAGTTAAAGCAGGTGGAAAGAAGATCACGATCCGAGGAGGAGATCTGAGGCAGAGACTGGAGCTGACTAGATTAATCCACTGGGACAGAGTCAGATGATGGAAGATTCCTAAAAACTTTGGACGTTGACGAATGATTTGGTGTCTGAGCTGTGCTGTATGCCGTGGTTCTCTGCCACTCACCGGGGTGGTGGCCCAGCTCCGAGTTGTGACTAAAGCAAACCTAGTGGTGCCCACGGCTGTGCGAATTTCTCCTTTAACAGCAGCAATCACTGGGGCTTATCCGTCGGGAAGAACCCTTGCGCCGAAAGTTCCTTGTGCTGCTGCTTCTCCCTCGGTAATGGGGCGGGGGCACGGACACAACCACCCACCCGACTGTTAAAGCCGTCAGATGCGAAGGATTGAAACGCTTGAGCCACGTGGGTGCTTTCTGGTCCGCAGGCAACGGGTCATGGTGCCTGGGCTGCGGGGGAGAGACGGGCAGAGGAACGCGACCCCCCGCCGCGGCAGCTCCGGTGTGCGGGCGGCGCGACCCGGGCTGGTCCCGGCCGGGGCTCGCCCCGTCGCTGCTCGGCACCGGGCCGGTGGGGCGCTGCTGCCGCCCAGCGGGCACAGGTGGGTACTGCAGCCCGGGCCTCCCCGCTCCGCGCTGCCGGCCGCTGTTAACGGCACCGCCACCCCGCGCGTCCTGCGGGGCGATGCCGCGGCGCCCGCTGCTGCCTCCCGGTGCGGAGCCGCCCCCGCCGCCGTCCGAACGCGCCGTCCGTGCGCGGTGCGCGCTGCAGGAGCAGCATGGCGGCGCGCCGGGGGCGGGCCGTGGCGGCGGGGGCGGGGGGAGTGCCGGGAGCGCGGGGGGAGGCGAGCAGGGGCGGGGGGGTCTCCTGCCCGGCGGCCACCTGGGGGAGGGCGGCACGGGAAGCTTCAGCAGCCCGCTGCGTCAGGCAGAGAGAGCAGGACCCTCAGCAGCAGCGTGCCAGCGTGCACAGCCGTGTCCGTGTGTCACCCGCGGGGTCCGTGTGTCACCCACAGATACCCTGGATACGCCAAGCCGGACAGGATTAGCAAATGCTGAAGTAGAGTTTTGTGGTAAACTTAACCAGCCTGTCTGAACGAGCAGGCGTGTTCTTTGCTCACAAGCACCGTTCAGTCCCACCTAGGCGTCCCGAAAGTGTGAAGGGCCGTGGCCACATCGTCCCTTGGTCACAATGAACAGTTGCCGGTGCAGAGTTGCTTTTGAGGAGCATGCCGTGGTTATATTTTCTCCGTTTGGCTTTGCATTTGGGAAATAATGTAACAGTCATTGCTCAACTGAAGGAGCCGCGATACCCGACGTGGCAGAGAAGGAGATGGGTTTCACTACTCTTTTGGTGTGCGTCAGTTTGACCCCAAAATGACATTGTGTCAAAGCGTGTGGCCAGGTGCTGCTACAGATGTTGACTTGGGGTATGAATGGCTCCAGGTGTGCTTTAGGAGAGCTCTGTTGGTGTAGGTGTGCTGAGCAGTCGCTCTGCTGTGTGTGCAGCTGTTCTGGTTTGGCACCCAGCTGTGAGCATGCAAAAGAAAACTCGCAGCTGTAGTCAGCTCTCGGATATGCAGGCAGCAGTAGAAACCGCTCTGATTTTACAGCGTCCTGAACATTTCAGGCAGGCCAAGAGTTGTGCCCCGGTATTTCTGAGAGTCCACAGCTCGGCAGTTCTCCAGGACACGACAGGCAAAGTTGTAAGATCCCAGAGCTCTTTGCGAGTTACACTAACGGAGTTTCTTTGGATATATATTTGGATACATGTGCCAACTGAAAAGGTATTGTTTGCTCTCCTGCTCGGTAAACACAGACCACTTGGGTGGTCACGCACGCTCGTCAGTTCCTGAGGAAACTTCCTGGAAACGGAAACAGTTCAGAGGCACTGTTTAGGGTTCGGGGGGTTGTGTTTGCTGTAAACCTCGGGGATTTAGCGTTTTGTTCCGTGTTTTCAATGGTGATTTGAATGGATTTCTTCCAAAAAAATCCCATTTCATTCTCTACCCCCATTACATTTCTAGGAGGAATGGCTGCAAGGTTCCCGTTGCCTCAGGTCAGTACTGCTGGGACTCCCTTTTCCCTCTCTGCCCTGTACACGTCTGTCTGTAGCTGTTTGCTCCCCGATGTCTCCCCGTAGATGGCTCCCAGTCCCGGTGCTTTAATTCATCCCTCTTTGCCCTTGGCCCATTGCTGCTTTTGTGTCCTCTGTCCTGCTCCCCATCCATCCTGGGTCTTTAATCGCTCCCTCTCTACCCTGCAGGCTGTTGCCTATTTTTTCCAGCAGGAGCCCCCTGCTCAGAAAACCTGGCGGCACAGGAGGGGTGGGCGGCTGCAGTGGGACGTGGGAAGGGGTGCCCTGCTGTGTCGGGACACCTGGCACACACATGTCCCCCCCCTGCCAAGGGCCGTGGCCCGGTGGACACGACTGCACACCTGCTTGTGTTCGAGGGCTGGTGAAACTTCAGCTTAGCTAGTTTCAGCTCCGGCTCGTGCAGCCTCTCCGCCAGTGCCTGCTTCTTCTCCTCGCCCTCCCTGATGCACTGCTCCAGGTCCGCCGAGGACTTCTGCTGTTCCAGGAGCCTGCCGGGTATGTCCTGGCCGGGGGGAGAGCACAAGGACTCAGCCCCCGCTGCTCCTGCAGGGTACAGGACCCAGGCCGTGGCCTCGGGGAGCCGTGTGCACCGTGGACGGCTGCAAGCTCATGTCACGGAGAAGTGTGGTGCCATCCCTGCCCGCCCCAGAGGGCCTCTGGGGGTCTCCCGAGGCAGAGGAGGGCAGAGAAGCCCACAATGAAACAAGGCAAGCAGAGGGCTCTCAGCTCCCCGGGCCCTGAGCAGCCGTGGGTTTTACCAGAGGGGGGGTTGACGTTACCCAGATCCTGGAGCACTGCCGCGCAGCCTTGGCCTGCTCCGTCTTCTGCGTGACCCTGGCCTCGTGCTCCATCTGGGACCTGACGGCCTCCAGTCTGGTGCCTGCGGTGGGAGGGAAGCGTCAGGGAAGGATGCCTGCGGCTGTGCCCGCGTCCCACCGCCCTGCACCCCGCCAGGCACTCACCCACGAGCTGGTCCTGTGAGGCCGGGGTCGGGGAGTCCACGGTGAGCTCGTGCCTCTCCTGCTGCAAGGATGTGCATTGTCACCCCCCACGCTGCTGACAGCCGGGGGGAGCTGGCCCTGCAGGCCCCCGACCCGTGGGGGGCCCGGCACCGATGCCTGCCGTCTGCCCACAGCCTGGCCTGTGCCGGGGACCCCCAGCTCACCGCTCTCAGGTGCCTTTGGTACACGTCCTTCCGCCACCCTGTGTCTACAGAGACCTCCTGGGTGGCCCGGGAGCGGTACATGCGCGCTCTCTCCGCAAGGATCCGGCTGCGCGTCCTGTTTGCGTCCTTCTGGAGCGTGTCAGAGAAGGGAGAAGTGGCTGTCAGAGCTGGAACGGACCTTTGGCAGCCAGCTGAACTTGTGGGATGGCCAGGGTCAGCAATGACCAGCCCCGTCGCCAAGTAGACAGGCTGGGAAGGATAGTGGGCAAGGAGGGCTGGCGGGTGGAGCGTGCTGCCTTCGCCGTAGCTGGGGCTTCGGGCAGGCTGTCCCCAGCCCCAGGGCAGCCCGGCCCAAGAGCGACACCCGCGAGGAGCTATGGAGCCATCGGGGCGCTGTGGGCAAGCCCAAGCTCCGGCTCTTTTGCTCTTGGTTGAAGGCACACCCAGCAGCTCCGGGGCACATGGTGCCGTCGGTGGGCTCTGGAGGGTAGAAAAGGGCCCCGAGGTGCCCCTGGCCACCTCACCTTGGCTCTGTCAGCGGCTTTGCAGGCCTCCAAGGCCATGAGATCCATGTCCTGAAGCTCCCTACCATACAGCTCGGCCACCTTGCACAGGAGGTCCAGGTGCGGAGGCAGGTGGGCCAGCTCCTGGGACACAGGGAGCCACAGCACGTCACCCCAGTGAGCCCCAGGGGTCCCCCGTGCTGTGACAGCAGATGGAGGGGAGCAGGAGGACCTCTTTGATCTGGGAGGGGGGCGTCCCACCAGCGTTGCCCCTGGGGCACCTCCTTGTCTCTGCTGGGGGAGCAGGTGGCACGATGGCACGGTGGGGAGGAGCTCACCTTCCTCAGGACATCCCGCACCGCCAGGTACAGGGCGGTCACCTTCTGTCCAGTGTGGACTTTGAGGAGCACCTTCTCAATGTTTTTCTCCAGCTGGCAAATGGCCTGGGGCAGAGGTGGGGGGGTACAGGGGGGTGACCCCCGCATGCCGAGCCCAGAGGCCAGCCGGGGGGTGCAGGGGCTGGATTAGAGCCCTCTGCAGGTGCTGCCAGCCCAGGAGGGGGGTCCCAGGTACCTGCGCCTGTGCCTGCTGCCGCTTGTCAGGCATCGCAGCATCCTGCAGCTGCTGCAGCCGCCTCTGCAGCTCCTCCCGCACTTGTCTCCGCTGCCTCACCTGGCGCAGCAGCATGTTGCAGGTGTTCACCCGTTCATAGGTGTCGGCCTGGAGCTTCTCCTGGGCCACCTGGATGGGCATGCGAGCATTCAGCAGGCTGGAGGCAGAGCTTGCTGGGCGCCCGCGGCACAAGGGGGTCGTGCCTGCAAAACTGCCCCCAGGGTGGAGCTGGGGACACCGGCCTTAGGGGCGCTGCCTAACTGAGACCCAGGGCTGGGCGTCAATACGGTTGCACAGACATTCCTGGGAAGCAGACACACTGAGAGCGGTGCTTGCCCCTGAGCAGAATGGGCAGGCGAGCTCTGCTGTCCAGAGGTGACTGAGCAGAGGGCCAAAGTCATGCCGCAGTCCTGAGAAGAGCGTCAGTCAGCTCGACAAAACCAGCCTACTGCGAGAAGGACCCTGCCTAACCTATTCATTTCAAATATTCACCAGAGGACGATACAGCGTAACAGGAAGCTCTTTTTGACCTGTGTTGTGAAATTGCTTGGAGGGGGGAATGACAGATCTAATATCATAACAAGGAATTCTTTTTGTGTTCCTCACGCTTCCCTGGTAGCCATGTGAAGGACACAACCCAAGTTCTGCTGCCTGCTTCGGTGAGAAAAGTAGCTGTTTGCTTTTGCAGCCGTACAGAGCCAAAATGCTCCATGGATCCACCCAGGCAGAGCTCCCCTGGAGAAGTTGCCAGCAAGGACTTCTCTTGGTGGTTCTCATCCTATCCTCGTAGCCATGTGAAGGACACCGCAGAAGTTCTGCTACCTGCTTTCTGGCGTGAGAAAAGTACATGCTCACTTTGGCACTCGTACAAAGCCAAAATGCTCCACGGAACCACCCAGGCACAGCTCCCCTGGAGAAGGTGCCGGTGTTGTAAAATTGCTTGGAGGGGGGGAATGACAGATCTAAGACTGTAACGACCCTATAGGGAAAAATGCAATTGCCACTTTCGAATGGTTGGCATGCACAGAACCTACATCGCCACCGTTCCCTAAAGCCATACCAACTGCTATTGTAAGAAACTATGGAATAGGATATTGTTTATTAAGATTTATGTTAAGCATAATGTAAAGACTAGGCGCCAGATATCCAGGATGCCTCTTGTGAAAAATAAGATAACCGCCAGATGTCCAGGATGCTGCTTGTAAAAGAGAAGATAACCGCCAGACAGAAACAAGACAGAAGACCCCATATAAAGATATATGAGTAAGGGGTTAACACCTCCACTACATCCAGGATGCTGCTTGTAGAAGAGAAGATAACCGCCAGACAGAAACAAGACAGACGACCCCATATAAAGATATATGAGTAAGGGGTTAACACCTCCACTACTTCATAAACACGAAAGTAAAGAGTATAAAAAAGGACTGTTTAAACTGCTCAGGGCGGCAGTTGGCGGAGCGCAGACTCCCCTGTCGTCCAGCGCTGTCTTTGCTCATATTCTACTTGCTATAATTAATAAAATTTTAATTGGATTATGATCCATTGTGGTCTCAATTTATAACAGGAAGCAGGAGCCGGCCAGAAATCCCTCCGGAGTTGAGAGGTGAGCTGTGGGAAATCCGTAATGGGGAACCAGGGTTCGTCCCCAGAAAGAGACGTATATGGACTCATGAAGGGTCTTCTAGTCAGATCAGGGAGTCCGTGCCTCAGTCTCCTCAAATGGTGACCCCTATGGTGGTGTTCCGAAGCCTTGGAAGAATAAGGACGGAAAAAAGACAGCTCGTGGAAGAGGGCTGCGTTCCGGAGGAGACGGCTTGGCTGAACGATCGTCTTGCTGTCTGGACCAGGCGGACAACCTAAACCCCGAGGATAACACCTGTATTCATCGAGACAGGTGAGCAGCCAAGAAACTTTAGAGACTTTGAAAGAATGAAAGTGTGCACATACAGCAGCCAATTGTATGATGCTGCCGCGGAGGGGAACTCCGTGTCGGGAATGCATTTAGCATCTTGGTGGCAAATTCTGACTACTCTTTGCCAAGTGTGGACTAATTCTACTAACGGTGCTAAACCAGAGGAAGCTGTAAATTCCACCGACAGCACGACTCTTCTCAAGACACCGTCAGCGATGGAGATTCTGTCCACACCTCCTCTGCCCCCAAAGCTTCTGTCACTGATTGCAGCGACCCTCACAACACAGGACCAAGCACGGGAACAGGACAACTCGGACAATGATTTTATTGACACTGATAAACCTTTTGATCCAGGTCCTATAGATCTGGAAAAGGAGCTAGACCTTTCCCCCTCCCCCTCGTCTCTCCTGATGCATTGATTGTATTTTTGGGGAGGGTGAAAGGGATCTGAGGGACTGGTGGCAGGAATGCAAGTGGGAAACACTTAAGTGATGGGATTTTGGGAGTCGCTATGGCATGTTCAGTATTTTGTCAGACAAATCAACCTGCAGAGTGGCAGCCTGTGCAATACGAGGCTGTTAAAGGGTTAAGCAAAGCAGTGCGGGAAGGGAGGATTCGTAATACATTTGCTATGTCCCTTCTTGAAGTGATGGCAGAGCCTTATACACTCACACTGCATGATTGGAAGTCATTGCTTTGTATGGTACTAACTGATACAGTATATGATGTGGTTATTTGATTTTTGTGAGCTATGTGTAGTGGCCTTGATTGAAAACCTTAATCGGGGAATTGCTGTTAACTATGAGCAGTTGGCTGGAGAAAATTAGTTGTGCCGATTCTGTGACTCAGGCAAGGTATCCCAGGGACAACTGTTTGCAAATGAATGAGATGGCTATTAAGGCAGTCCGGATGCGGGAGTCTTGCCACAGTCTTGCAGGGTCCTAGAAAGTCACTAACTTTAATACTAACTTGATTGATTGGCTTCAGAATATTTTGCAACAAGTCGAACATCAGGAAGCTCAAGGGATGCTTTTAAAACAACTAGCTGTGATAATGCCAATGAAAATTGTAAACGGGCAACTTTCACAATCGCAACCCCAACATGTGTCAAATGATTGTAACGCAGAACTCACAGCAGACTGTAATTCTCAGGCTGAGTTCTGGAATGCAGCATAACAGATTTTTGCTTCTCTAATCTCTTCTGTAAGAACAGTACACGCTTTTAACTTGCTTAGTAAATTAGGCTGCTGGCTTGCTAAACAAAGTAATACTACAAATAATATTTTTTTTTCTGGCTTATTAACAGATGTTGATTCTGCCCATCATATGTTGCTACAGAACCGAGGTGCTATTGATTTTTATTATTAGCACAGGGACACAAGTGTGAAGACTTTGATAGGATGTGTTACGTGAATCTGAGTGACCACTGTGAATTAATTTACAAAAGTATACAAAACTCAAAAGCCTTAAAACAAAGATCTGCAACAGAGCCAGGGGCGGGATGCCTTTGGTCTCTTCTCACGGCTGGGAAACTTTGGGCCATGACTCAAAAGTATTACAGGATTTATTATAATTATCTTTAACCACCTTAGTGACGTTTGCCTTAGGTCTCCCATGCTTTTTTTTTCTGTATCCAGCGTTTAGTTGATTGTAACATAAAGCAGGTCATGGTCACCCAGCTACATACACCCTTTGCCTCCTTGCAACTAACAAGCAAAAAAGGGGAGGATAGAGAATGTCTGAAGAGATATACAGGAGAGGAAAATGGGGAATGGCTGACCTAACAAGAGATGAGAGAACAGCTAGGTGTTGTGAAGGAGAGGAGGAAAGCTAAACATGGTTTATCTAGTGTTTCATAGGTGTCTGCATGCTTGTAGAGATATATAGCTACGTAACTGCATGAATGATTTCTGCCCTGAGCCTGGTGGAGCATACAGCTGCGGTTTGCGTCCGGGCTCAGAGATGTAAATAGGGGCTTCTTTGTTACGGTAAAAGTTTTTCTCTTTGCATAAAAAAAGAGAGGGGAATGAAGGGAATGACCCCAGAGGTATGTTCAGAGGAGGCATGCTATGTTTCGAACTTTTTGACTGAACCAGTTCTTGTTTGGTGTGCCTTTCCACCTATGTATAATGTTAATCCAAAAGAAGATGATATTGTTTACACTTTGAGTGTCGATAATTGTCTTTTTGTAGATGCTAATGTAGTAGGAGGCTATGATGGGAACGTATTGCAGTGGTTCTTCTCTTATCCGGAGTAACAGCAGGGAAAGCATTAGAGTTAAATCACCTTGTTTGGTAGGCAGTTAAGAATGCGAGTCAAAATTGCCACTGCTTTTTGTTGTTGGTTCAAGGATATGGCTGTGAGGATTTTGATGGTATGCGCTGCGTGGATTTTAGGCGCCCCATTGCAGCAACATGTTATCAAAATCTGAGAAAATTTCAGCCTTTTTGGCATTCATTCAATCAATTGGCAATATTGTTTGTTTGCTATTACCTTGGTTGCTGTCATGTTTGCAAGGGCCCTGCAGAACATGGCAAACCTGGTACTAGCTGTGCAAAAACAAAAAAGGGAAAATTGTAAAATTGTACGGAACAGAGACAGTGGGTTATTTTGACACTGACAATATGTCTTAGTTGCTTTTTTATTTGTTCTATTACTTATACCTTGTTTTTACTCGTTCGGTTTCAAAGGTTCTTTTTGTGCAACAGGAAGGGGGAGATGCAGGAGCGGTCTGCAAACTAGGACCATGCATGGCAATCAGTTAGCTGAGGGGAATGTGCTCGAGCTTGTAGGTCACGAACCCTGGGAGGACGAGGAGTGTGAATAGACACAACAATTAACATGATGAGGCATGTTTACAGAGCACAGGGGAGTGGGAGACGGATGGCGCCAAGGAAAGATAACACCTTGCAGTTAATTGATGGCAGTTAACCACCAATCAGGGATTGCCTAGTATGCAAGGCTTAGCTTCAAGAACCAATCTGTTTTAAAACGCGCAGCTTCTGAAAGTCTATAAAACCTCGTGCTTCTGTACAATAAATTGACATTTGCTTGCATCAAGCTGCGTCCCGTCTCTTCATTCGCCGCAAATATTCATTGTTTCATTATATAAATATAAGATAATCTGCCCCTCTGGGTGTGTTACGATTGGTGGAAGGATCCCCCGTACGCCCGGCGCCGACAATAAAGAATACTTCATCACTAAGAAATTCTGAAGACGTTCTTTGAAACAATCTGGCGACCCAGATGGGACGGCTCTCTGCCTGACCGTAGGACCCGCTGGAAGTGGACTCCCTTGGGTACCCCCGGGATTTTCCCGGAGGGACTCCCCAACTCATCGGATCACTGCGGAGGCAGACAAGAATCCCATCTCCTGTAAGTGATAGTATTCTTTATTGCTGTATTCTGGTATTACCGGTAATCTGGGGTTACCCGTAAGACGAGAAAATTGATTTCCGCAGGGGTAACATCTGGGTATGCTTGGGAACTAGTTTCTCAGGTATACATCTGGGTGTGCTTGGGAACTAGTTTCTCAAGTATACGTCTGGTCTGGAAAACTCAGGTATACTTCTGTGGCTGACACCCTAAGTATACTTCTGGTTCTGTTTTGGGTTTTATCGGCATTTAATTGCCATCTGGAATCTGGCAAGTTTGCTTATAAAGCTTATTTGCTGCAGTGTTGCTTATTTTGGTTACCGGATTTATGGAATGTGGAATTTGACTTTGATAATTGTTACTGTGATTTCGGCTATCTTTTTTTTATAATAATAGTGAGCTCTTGGTGTTGCTGTAGAAAGATACCTGTGTGTTGCGTTTTGCAAGTAGTAATTCTGTAAGTGATAAGTGTGTTCTGTGAGTGTAAGCTGGAAAAATGGGAGGAAAACAGAGTGGTGGGATTTTAAAGAAAAGCCCGTTAGGATGTGTTTTGAGTCACTGGAGGGATATTGGAGGGTCTGCTGGTGGAAATGTGAATAAGAAAACATTGATAAAGTACTGCAATATACTTTGCTGCAGTACGGAGAGAAGGAAAATGGGGATGAAGTAATGTGTGCTGATATGCTTGTGTGACAGAAGGAGTGTGGGATTAACACCACCTGATCTTTGATTATGGCTCTAGAAAAGGATAGGAAAAAAAAACCAAACCCAAACAAAACTGTACTCAGTGTCTTGCTTTATGTAAGTTGCATTACTATAATATATTTACATGAGGATCTGAGGCTGCGTCAGTGTCGTGCAGGTAGGGTGATGCAGCAGAAGGAGATTTGTAAGATTAAACACCTGTGCTGTGGACAGGATGTCCACGTTGTATGCAAAACTAGCTCTACTCTGCCTGTGGGGGGATGGAGGCACTTTGCTTAATTTCAGCTGACAGTGGCATTGCTCCAATTCAGCTCCACAATACAAAGCCAAGTTCAGTAACTGATTTGTAGATTTATTTGCAGGGATATTTTTTTTTTGGTGACTGTGAACACGTCTGTGGCTTTCCATTCGAATACTGAAGCTGCTGCTGGTTAACCTGAGTTAATATGATGCTTAAACAGCGTCTTCTTATAGGCTTAAATTGTGGGAGGCACAGAAGTATCCTAAAATAAATGTGTGTAATTATGCCTGTGCTTAATGGATTGTAAAGAAATACTGAAATTTTCTAAGATAAACAGGCAAACACAGTTGTCAGAGTAATACCTATATGGTGGTCTTAAAGGTTTTAGTGTTACGGAGGTACAAAATGGAGAGGCTAATGAGCAAGGCCTTGATCCACATTCTCTTTGGGGCACGGTTAGTCCTCTGGTTAAAATTTTAGGTTTTTGGTGTACCTGTTTAATAGCTTTAAGGATGTTCTTGTTGAAATATTTGTGTAAAAAAAAAAAAAATAGAGAGCGCTGAGGTTGTGGTTCTTTCTGTGCAGCAACCAGAATGAAACATGTTGTAAGATAAAAACTTGTGATAATGTATGTAAGATCTGAAGCCGGGGTGGTGGGTGGGGTGTGGGGGGGTGTGTGGAGAGTCAAAGACTCTGTGAAAGTGTTAAAGTATTGGGGTGAGTTTGTACAAACCCCGTACCCCCTCGAAGGTGCGGCTGAGTCCTGCGGGACGCATGGCAGGGTTGTTTGCTGTTTGCCTGCAAAGGCTGATATGTAATAACACAGACTTAAAGCAACAAGTAGCAGATTTGCATTCAGGGGTAAGAAAGAGTTAAAACAGAAGTGCTGCTGCAGAGGCAGGCTTGTGTAACCTGCAGAGCAGGGAAGAGCATCTCCTGCTCCAATCCTTCTGATAGTGAGGAGGAGGGGGTTGCTGTTGCTGACAATTGAGCAGAAGGACCTGACAATGTCACCCCAGTTGCTGCAGCATTTGCAGCACAACAGGACCGGTAACGGGCCCCTCTAGGGCAGGCAGCGGGTCTGAGGAGAGTAAAGGTGAATCTCTGATGGGGAAATTTAGATGTTTGAAAGTTGGTTGTGAATGGGACTGGATAAAGGTTCGAGGTTGTTTGTTACTAGGTAATTGTAATGTAGAAAAGTTGGGTGAACAGAAAAACTAACTTATTTGGTGTTAAACTTCAGTGAAAAGAATTTGTTACAGTTGTGGGAGCTGCTGGCCACCAGGAAAATATCCTGAAACCTTTAAGTGGGAAGAGAAGACCTCTCTGAAGTAAAAGAAATCTTTAACCGGTATATCTGGAAGTAAATCCCAGGTAAAGGGGAAAAATTGCTTTCCCTGTTACAGTAAAAATGATAAACGGGAGGCCTGCCTAGTTCAGGTAAAACAATATCCCTTGGTCAGCAAGGCTGTGGGGGGATATTGCATAAAAACTAAAATAAAATACACTCTGTAGTAGTTCTACTAATGTAAATCTGTGTTTTTACCATGACTGTGACTTGTTATGGGATGTGCAGATGAAACTGCATTGACAACGAAGTACAAGGAATAAGGTTGGTCAGGTGCCTCCTACCACAATCAAGGGCAAGACTGGGTTGGCCTCTGTGTTTGCCACCAAGAAGGATCTTGAGCTCTGCTGCTGGCTGCAACCCAGTAGGCGTTGAGCGGTGGGGACATGTGCCATGCCAGACCTTGATGTGAGGAATGGCCCCCTCTGTTATAAGAGGGTCGTCCAGGAAGGAAAGAACATAAGATGGCCCATTAAGGCACTGATTTGGAAACTGGAAACCGCCTGGCCGACCATGAATTATCCTTAATACCAGACGGTAAAAATCCAAACTGTAAGTACAGATCAGGAGCCAAATTATTCTAAAGAAAACTTAAAGGTAATTCAGGATATGAATGATAAAATAAATAAGTGGACTTATTTGAGGGATGGTCGTATAGTGGTACCATCCAATTTAATATGGACCACAGCCGTAATAGAACATAATAAGATGCATTGGGGGAGCTGATAATTTATATAAAAGTCTAAATCAGAAATTGATAGGGCAGAACTTGTATACTGTAATAAAACAGGTGACTCAGCAATGTGAAATGTGTTTGAAAACTAGCCAGGGCAACAGTAGCAAGTTGATTTTTCCAGACTCCCAAGAATTGGGGGGGTACCAATATTTATTAAATGAATGGACACCCCAACGTATCATAACAGTATTATGGACCTGCAACTTGGGATCCTAATGAACTCATTAACGGTGCTCGAGAACCTATCTACAATCTGAATCTTATCATTCGTCTACAGGCTGTCTTGGAAATTATTACTAATCAAACAGCTAAAGCTTTTGATGTGAAATGCAATTTATCAACACAGGATGGTTCTCTATTACCTGCTAGCCGAAGAAGGAGGTGTTTGTGGTAAAGTAAATGTTTCCAATTGTTGTTTGAAAATTGATGACAATGGTGAGGTAGTTAAACAAATCACATCAGAGACAGGGAAGTTAGCCCATGTTCCCCTCAGAACTTGGAAAGACGAATATTGACTTGTTTTCCTGGGCTTCTCGGGAGCCCCTGGGTAAAACGAATCCTATTTATATTTTGTTATGTGATTAGCCACCTTACTGTTTTTTGCCATGTGCTGTTCCATGTTTTATAAGATTAATTCAACACGTTATAACTAACATGCAATTTGCTATTATGGTTTCACCTGATGGCATTAAACAAATGCGAGGTAGTATGACAAAATGTACACACAAAATAACATTTTAGATAGCCAGCAAGAATTTGGAAAACAATTGACTCTTAGCCTACATTGTTATCTGAATTGTTGAGTAAGAAAAAAAACAGAATAGCAACCAAAACAAGCGCCAGGAATGCAAAGACGAGGATATGGTAATGCCTTTTATCCTTTTCCACCTCCGCCATAAGTTCTTGACGTGAGATAACAGAAAAACGCACCCTCCGCCTAAACAGCAACAGGAAGAAAAAGTTTTAATCTTCTTTCTAATGAACCATATAGGTTAAATGTTTTGAGAACACTCACCTTACAGAATGTTCAGAGGGGGAAATGTCCACTCTAGACCCTTCTTCCCTGGGCAGGTGACGTGGCGGTCTGGTGGTGAGAAAACCTTACATTGAAAACAGGGGACCTGTCATTTGGCCATAGTGCCATAAATGTTACCATTAATAGACTTACTGGAGTGTGTAAGCTCGGGAAATGGGTTTGGGGACTTCATCTGCGCACGCAGTAAGCCATTGTTTTATCACGCAAATGGTCCGTGTATACCTTTGAACATGCGCATGCGCGATTTTTAAAGCCCCACAGGAATGTGTTGGAAAAATCTGGAAAGACCGCGCATGCGAAATCCCTATAGTCTAGCCATGATAGTGAGCGCATGTAAAAAAAAAAAAGGGGAATGTGTTAATTTTAGGTTTTGGTTTTGTAGGGTTATTATTATATGTATTACCCAACTCTTTGGAGTTATTTTGAAAACTGTGTGTTTGTTGCAAAGTACAAACATGAACTAGAAATTTGAATAGCAGAATAACAGTCCAGCAAAGTTTCATGTAACGTGAAAACAGACTTCTTCACTCGTGAATCCAGCCTGGGGCTCAGCAGGGGCAGACTGGCCCCCAGGTGCCCTCCTGTGAAGAGGGCAGGAATGGGGAGCAGGGTTATGGGCAGAGAGTGCAGCAGCACAGGGCAGACCCACAGCCCCCCTGCCCTGTCCCCAACCCCTCCCCCCCCTTCACCAAGCCAAACCCAAGTACTCCACGAGAGGCCCAAAGGCAAAGTGCACAGCCCCACGGACACCCCCCCGAGCTCCCAAAACCACAGGCCCCTCCCCAGGCCGGTTTTCAGGAGCAGCAGCCCCCAGTCCAGATTTGGGAGCCAGGGGCTGTTGGGGGGACATGGGTGCAGGCCGGCCCCTCAAGGAGGGTACCAGCACCCACTGGATTTCCCCACCAGCCTAAACACAGCCCCTTTTTGCTGAGCAGAACATGCACAGAAAGTGCACGTCCGGGCCAGCCAAGGAGCTGCCCGCACTCTTGCCGATTGCCAGGGTCCTTTGCCTGACAAGGGATGCGCAGTGCACTGCTGGGGGGACCCGACACGGAGGGACCAGGTGCACTGGTCCCCCGGGGATGCAGCTACCCCCTGTCCTGCAGAGGGGATCCACATGCGCTTGTGGCCGTGCCACACCACTTTCAGGTACCGTCTGCCCATGTGGCCCTGGCAGGCTGGCTGGCAGCATCGCCGAGGCTCCCTGGGGGAGGTAGAGGGATAGGGACAGCTCTAAGATTGAGAATGAGAGCATCCACAAAGGGAGCTTGGGGTTGGCAAGGCAGAGGGGACACTGGGCAGGGGCTCTGCCTGGGGGGCCAGGCTGTGTTGCACAGGTAGATCTTGATCTCCCGCTCCTTCCCAGCACCCACATGACTCTTTCTATGGCCCTTTAATTAAGAAGGCGCCTCAGTACCACATTGCTTGACACCTGCAGTTACCTCTACCAGCAGCCTGTGCCGCAGGCAGTGGTGCCCGTTCCTACCCTCCCAAGGACAGCCCTGGCAGGAGAAGTGGTGGGGGGGCTGCAGCTGGGTGGGCTGAGCCCCAACATGCCCCTCTGGGACACCCTTCCCACGCACTCTTCCCCCCAGGGGACCTTCATGCTGTGTGACACCCAGGGCCGCAGGGAGGGGCATGGAGGGGGGTGAGGGACCAGTGCCCTCCTGGGGACACCGGCAGCAGCAGCTCACCAAGCCGAGTGCCTTCTGGATCGTCCTGAGGTCCTCCGCCATGCAGGCCTGTGCCACCGTCACCCCGCTCATCTCCTCCAGGAGATTCCGGTAGAGCGCCACGGCCTAGGAGAAGGGGAGGGCGGGTTGAGCCCCAGGGGAGGGACCCTGGAGACCAGGACCCCGGCTCTGGTCTGTCCAGAGCAGGGGGGGCAGCGCAGGGTCCGGCCCAGGCAGGCGGGCAGGGCACTGTGGCCAGCGCTTTCCATTCGCCGCGTCTTCGACAGCCAAGAAGGGGCAGCAGCCCCCAGGGACCCTCACCCCTGCCCTGGGCCCATTGCACAACTCGCGTCAGCAGGGACGGATCTGGCCCTGCCTGCCCGCTCCAGGCTCTGCGCCAGCGGCTGGAGCGGATCCAAAGGGGCAAGGAGCTGCTGCCACCCCCTCGAGGGCAGCCTGGCCAGGGGAGGGCAGTGGTGGCCGCCACTAACGAAGGCGGGAGCCACCGTATGCAGAGGCCAGACCCACCCCGCAGAGGGGCGAGTGCTCCCTGCCCACCCCCAGGGGACATCCTCCCGAATTGTGCCAGCCCCGGCAGGATCCGGGCCCTGTAGTGCTGGGGCAGCTCTTTCCTTTGGCCCTCAGCGCCTCTCGTCTCCGCTGGGGATGCTCGTGAAAAGCAGGGGCCCATGAGCAGCTCTGTGCCATGCAGCTCAGGTGCCCCCCTGCAGCGCCCGGCCCATGACGGGCTGAGCCCTCGGGGCGAGCCCGGGGGCCTTTCGTTGGGAGAGGAGGGCCCACAAGGGTCTGAGGGGAACCTCTCACTGCCCAAAGGAGCAGGTGCCATCCCCGGCTTTTCAGGGAGCGCAGAAGAGAGAGGGAGGGAGGGAGAGGGTGGTGGGGCTGGGAAGCCGGGGGGGCTGAGAACCTGCGGCCAGGGGGCACCGTGTGCTCTGGTCGCACCCACCGCTCATGGATGGCAAACGTGCGGAGGGCCCAGAGCCACCCGAGCAGCATCTCAGCTCTTCCTGGCCCAAACTCCATCCCCACCATGAGCAGGGGGCTTCAAGCAGGCCTTGCTCTAAAGGGGCAGTGCACAGCCCCCGGGGGGGGGGGGGGGGGGGGGGGCACACCTCGGTATTGGTGGGGCATCCCAGGGCACTGGGAGGAGCCTGTACCTTGAGACACCTGCGCAACAAGTCGCGCTTCCTCCATCTCCTTCACATCAGCGGCCTGCAGAGGGGGGACCCGGGGGCTGCTGGTGGTCTTCTGCAGCAGGGTGCTGCCTGCACCTCCTGGCCCTTTAGGGAGCTCTGGCCCTGTGGCCAGGCCTGTGGTCCCACCTGCGCGCCATCTCCAGGCCCGGGGGAGGCCAGCGTGGCAGGCTGGGCCTCCTCCGGCTGTCGGTGGGCTGAGCCCCTGCGGCTGCCCAGGCAGCTTCCACAGGTCCAGCAGCCTGAGGATGCCCTCCAGCAGCCAGAGGATGCCCCCCAGCAGCCTGCGCAGTTCATAGTAGTTGACGACGGTCGTGCCGTTGGAGTTCGCAATGGCAAGCTCCAGCAGCTGGGGCAGGCTGAGCGGGGCCGTCTCCGCTAGCAGCGTCTGCGATCTCTTCGATCTCTTCGATCTCTTCGATCTCGCCATAGCGCCTGGCCTGGGGGGAACGGGACACTTTCTGCCTGGGGGGCACCTGGCAGAGGCGGCAGCCTTCCCCCCACTCCCCCCTAGCCCGCAAAGCAAACGACGCCCAGCAAAAGTGAGGCAGATATGGGCGGGAAGGGAGGGGAGGGGAGGGGGCTACGGGTGCTCCCCCAGAGGTCAGCGCCTGCCGGCCGCCAGCCCGCCTCCCCGCCAGCCCGCACCCGCCGCACCTCAGCGAGCTCTGCCGGCCCCGCACCGCGGCCCTGGCTTTTCAAGGCTCCCGCCGCCGCCCATTGGCCGAGCCCGCTGCCCGTCACAGTGGCGCTGCTGTGGCGTCCCCCGTTGCTAGGCGACGGCCCGGCGCCAGCCCCGCCCCCTGCCGCCAGCGCCGGGCTGCAGCTCCCCCGGGGCCAGCAGCCGCCTCCCCTCGGCGGTCGCCGTCGGGCCCCGGCGGCTGTCACCCGCTCCCTCCGGCGGGGGCAGCCCGCACGGCTCGCTGCCAGCGCGCTCTGCAGCAAAGGCTGGGCAGCAGCGACAAGAAACGCCGGGAAACGCGCGCTTCCACGCAGCCCTGCCCAGGCCCCTGCTCCCACGCGCGCGCGGGACAAATCCTGCACCCAGAGGCATCATCCATCAGACGGGTCCTGAGCAAAAGAACCAACTTCTCTTTCTCAAGGGGAAGGTCAACGTGGGGGTTGTTTGGAAGGGAACGTGTATATGCTCAGAACTTTCTCCTGCCAGGTGAGCACCTCTGCCAGCTCCCTCAGTACTCTCGTGTGGATCCCCCTGCAGGCCCCAGAGACCTGTGCTGCCAGAGCGGAGCAGCAGGTCGCTACCCATATCCCCGCGGGACATCATTGCTGCTCCTGCCTCCTCCCTCTCCTTCCAGCTCAAGGGAGGGAACTTCCTAGAGGGAATCCCTTGAGGGAATCTGGGCTTTGCTATTAACGGACAGAGCCAAAAAAAGGCATGAAAGGTACCTCAGCATTTTCCTTGTCCTTTGTGGCCACGTTACCTGCCGCACCCAGTAAAGGATGAGGATTATCTTTCACCCTCCTTTTGTTTCTCATGTAGTTGTAAGAACATTTTATGTTACCTTTTATGGGCAGGTGGCCAGCCTCAGTTCTTCCTGGGATTTCTGCTGTCTGATTCTTCGCTCCTGCGTAACCCCCGCAACATCCTTATAGTCCTCCAGAGCTGCCTGGCCCCCTTCTTCCAAAGGTGGTCAGCTCTCCTTTTCCCCCCTGAGTTCCAGCAAAGCTCTCTGTTCAGCCAGGTCGATCTTCTTCCCCTACCTGCTCATCTTTCAGCACATAGGGAACGCCTGCTTTTGTACCTTTAAGACTATCTTCCCGAGGAACGCCCAGCCTTCCTGGACCTTGTGGCCCTTCAGAACTATCTCCCAAGGGATTCTGTTGACCAGGCTCCTAAGCAAGCCAAAGTCGGTCCTCTGGAAGTCCAAGCTAGCGGTTCTGCTGACTGCCCTCCTTACACCTCTGAGACTCAAAAATTATCATCTCATGATCACTATGCCCAAGACATTCTTCCGACCGCCACATCACTCACTGGTTTTTCCCTGTTTGTAAACAACAGGTCCAGTGGGGCATCTCCCCTGGTTGGCTCGCTGACCAGCTGTGTCAGGAAGGTCTCTTGCACACGCTCCAGGAACCTCCTAGGCTGTTTCACCTCTGCTGTGCTGTATTGCCAGCGGACATCCCATAGGCTGAAGTCCGCCGCAAGAAGAAGGGCTAGCAATCACGAGCTTCTTCCAAGTGCTTGTAGTATGTTTCATCTAGCCACAGC
>NC_054054.1:118690355-118714359 GCF_017639655.2 Falco naumanni | reverse complement strand
ACCTGCAGGGCGAGAAGGGGGAAGGTGAGCCCGCAGCAGTCCCTGATGGGGCTCTGGGATGGGGGGGCAGGGAAGGGTGCAGCCGAAGGGCCTGCGTGCTGGGACAACATGGGGGGCTGTGCTCTGACTCTGGTACCGCTGCCATTCCCAGATCAGGCAGCAGGAGGATAGTGCTTCAAAAAGCTGCAGAAGGCTGGATCTGCCCTGCCAAGAGGATTACAAGGAGACTACACTGCACCTGGGGTAAAAGGATGGGAGAGGGTTTTGTGCCTCGGGGGGGTGGTGTGTGGGTGGGGGGCTGCAAGGGATCCTGGCGGCTGGGAACATCCCGGTTTGGGGGGCAAGGGCCACCCCCCAGGCAGCCCCATGGACGCTAACCCTGCCCGTGCCCATGTCTCACTGGCCAGGACCATGGTGCGGGGAGCTACAGCGGGAAATGAGGGAGCTGAGGGAGCAGCACCTCGCAAGAGAGGCCACGTTGGAGCAGAGGGTGACAGAGGTGGCTGCCCAGCTGCAGGAGCAGGGTGAGGTCCAGGGGGAGCATTCCCACTGCCCGCTGGCTCCGTGGGGTGGTCCCTGGCATGGTTTGCCGGCTGTATCCCTTGGCAGGATGGGGCCAACATGTCTGCGTGGCACCTGGGTTTGTTGGCTGCAATCCATCCCCACCTCAGAGCCCGTTCCTTCTCCCTTTGCTGCAGCTGGACAAGCTGAAGGCGATGGAGAGGGGCGTGGGGCAGGAGAAGGCAGTGTGCCCCGACTGCAACATGAACGCCAGTGGGCAGCTGGGGCAGCTCCTGCGGTGCTACCAGAAGCTCCAGGAGCAGGTGAACTTGCAGGCAGCGGGCAAAGGTGGCGCGGCAGCTGCCGGGGAGGAGCCAGGTAGGGAGATTGCTGGCATGGTGGGCTTGGGAGGGGGCTGCTGGGACACCCCCGGCTGGTTGTGCTTTGCTGTGTTGTGGGCGGGGCCCCTTGCTGCCCCTCAAATTGGCGTGATGAGTCAGCAGCATGGAAGGAAATGAAAGGCTTGATGCAAATGTCCCTGCTGGCACTGAGAGCCTGCGGCCCACCGGCCGAATACCCTGGCTCTAGTCCCTGGCGGGCAGCTAGACCCACCCCCCTTGCCCCCGCCCCCCCAGTACAGCACCACCTTGTTGTCTTGCTCCCTGAAGCAGGACAAGGGGCTGCCTGGAGCACATCCAGGCCAATGTCAAAACAGACCCAAGAGGGACTGTGACAGACTGAGCCGGTCACAGGGAATCTTGTAGCTGACTGTCAGCGGAAGCAGGAGACCTAGAGGTAGGTGGCTGCAACCCCTGAGGGGTCAGAGCATCCTCCCAGGCAGACCCCCAGCTGGGGCCCCACAAAGGATGTGTCCCTGCCAGCCTGCTGGCAGCCCTGTGGAAGGCAAAGTACCTTCTGCTCAGAGGTTTTTGGGGGATGGGGAGGAGTCGGGAGTGCTGGGCTGGCCGGGAGGCAGCTCCAACCGGCCATGGTGTCATAGGGTGCTTTCTGTGTTGGAAGGTTCTGTTCCAGTCCGTGGAAAGACTGCAGAGGGACAAAGCTGCGAAGGAAGACTGGCGCTGGAACTGGAAGTGGTACGGTCTTGAGGGGGTCCTGGGCAGGGTGATAGATGCTCCTTGTCACTCTGAGGTGGGGGGCATTAGAACTGGCTGGGGGAGGGAGGATTTCCAGAGCGGCTGCAGGTCCCTCTGTCTCTCCGTTGGGTCTCTTTGGCTGGTGGGTCTGACCCCACGGGGGGTGATGGGGTGAGCAGGGCCCCACAGGAGCACTTCTCCCTTACCCCCTGACACAGGTCGGCACTGCCCGTATGTACCTCCATCCCTTTCCCCCACCCCCCACTCCTGCCTCTTTCTGTTGCCAGAAAGCAGACAAAGCTGCCCCTGGCGGCAAAAGTCAACTGCACGCCAGTTTGAGTCCAACATAGAGCGACTGTACGAGGCCATAAGAGGAGGTGCGGAGCCAGGTGACAGGCCAGGGGCAGAGGCTGGCAGGAGGTCAAGCAGCAGCTCAGTGAGCTCCGTGAAGAGATGGACTCCAAAGGGTGAGGGTGGTGGCTCATCTTTGCGGTGCAAAGCTGTCACCTCTCCAGGGTTTGGCAAGCCTAAGGCAGCATCACCTGTGAGGATCCCTGCTGCTGCCTTTTCCCTGGGGACATGACGTCTCGTGCCAGGGCAGCTGGCTGAGGGTGTGTGTGTCCCCCCACAGCTGGACCGCCTGGAGCTGGGGCCTTTCCAGCGGGAGCTAGAGAAACTGGAAGAGAAGCCTGAAGCAGCTCAAGGAAGAGGCTACCGGCGATGCCTGACGGCGGAGCTGGGATTAGAAGTGAGTGCGATGGGGCCGGCAATGGCTTTGGGGACAGCACTTGCCCTGTTCCCTCGGGCAGATCTCCCGGTGCCCAGTATGAGGTGGAGCTTTTTTCCAGGCAGGAGCCCACAACCAGCTGCTCTCCCCTCACCGTAGCCCCTTTCTTTTGTAAGCAGCCAGCAGGCTGGGAACCTTACTGGGCTGGTAGGGGACCCAGCAGGCTCAGAAGCCCGCTGTCCCCTGCCAGACACCCGTAACTCACTACAGCCAAGTGCCCAGCCACCCCTGCCTGCTGCCCGCCAGCTGCCAGCTTGCGTGTTGGCAGGGCTGTGTCCCTCCCCAGGAGCTCTCACCATCCCTTTTGTGTCCCCACAGGCAGCTGCTGGTCCCGTTTAGCTGCCTGTCCTGCGACCCGGCCCCTCAGGCATGCTCGTGCCTGGCCCGTGAGTATCGCTCAGCAGCGGTGCATCAGGGGGGCTGTGTGGGTGGGACACGGGGGAGATGGGTGCTGGCGCTGCCCTGCTGCGCCAGGCACAGGTGTAAGGGTGTCTGCCTCGCGGGGGCTGACCCTGCCGAGGCCCTCTGCCCACCTGTGGGGGGATGGGGACCCCTGTCTGAGGGTGGCGGGCAGGGTGCTGCCGTGGGTACAAGCCTGCGAGTTTGGGGCTTGCTGGCTTTAATCCAGGGTGGGTTGTTTGTCCCAGTGACTCATGCGTGGCTCCTGTTCTCCCAGAATGATCCCTACGCTGCCACTGCTGCCACCACTGCCCCCCTGCCCCGCTGCGTACCCCCATACCGCTGTCAAGGCAGAGGGGAACTCAACAGCAGAAACACAGGGGACATGGGGACCCATCCCTGGCCCTTGGGGTGCGAGGTGTCCCTGCCCCCCCCCAGTGAGGGAGGGCTCTTCCCCGGGTTGTGGACAGAGGGGTCTGAAGGTGCCCCGGGGGCAGGGCAGGGGAGCAGGGATGTGCTGGGGAGGGTCAGCTGTGCTTGCCCCGGGTCTGTGGGGTTTTGACAGCCCTGCCCCTGCGCTGCCCATGGAGCCCAGCTCATCTGCCTCCGTGGTGCTGAAGCCAGGGTGTGATGAGCCGTGTCTGGTCTCAGCCTGCCCTGGGGCTTGGTGGGGCATCAGGTGCCTCCTGTGAGACAAGTCGCCAAGGTTCAGCCCGCGCAGCTGGGGCAGGCCCGGCTCCTGCCTGCCGGTGCCCCCGTGCGCGGGGTGGCAGGCACCTGCCCTGGCCACGGCCGGCTCCCCGGGCAAAGAGCAGAACTGGTGCGGCTGGGTGGGCGCGGATCTCCTGCGGCAGTGGGGAAAGGAGCCAGAGGGACACAGCCCGCTGGGGGGCCACCTCCTGGACCACCCTTCCCTGGTGCGGGTAGGGTGGAGCACGGGGTGCCACAGTGCCAGGTGCTGAGCATCCCCTCGTGCGCCATTCCCACAGACAGCAGACGCCTGAACGCCAGCAGCCCACTGTGCCGCGGCAGCATGGTGGCCAGCACGCACCCTCGGTGCCCCCGCTGCAGCACAGCTCCACGCTCCAGCCTTCACCCGCCCAGCACCCCGCGGCTGCTGCAGCGCAGCTCCACGCTCCAGCCCTCACCCGCCCAGCACCCCGCGGCTGCTGCAGCGCAACTCCACGCTCCAGCCTCACCCCGCCCAGCACCCCGCGGTTGCACAAGTCCCACATCCAGCTCCCCATCCAGATAGGGATGACAAAGGTAAGGGACATGGTGGGGTTGACCAAGGCTGGGAGGGAGGGGGATGCTGAGCACGGGGAGGGCTGTGTGCCTCTGTTTCCCCAGGGAGAGCTGGGGGTGGGAGGGTTGCCTGGGGATGCTGAATTCAGCCAGCCTGCTCTCTCCCTCCCAGCTCGGTGACGAAGTGGAGCTGGTGGGCAAGGGATGGCCGCATCTACAAGGGCCGGCGGCCTCTGCTCGTGGACAAGGAGGGTACGGCCGGGGCATGTGTGGGGAGGGGATCCAGCGCGTGCCAAGCGGATGGTGGGGTGGGCAGGGTGTCCGTGGGGTGCCAGTGTTTCCCCTGTCTCCCCACTGCCGTCTCCTGCTACTGGGGGCAAGCAGGGGTCTGTGCCCCCAGCTGGGCAGGGTGGGAGGGGGTCTGGGGTGGGGGGGGAAGCAGGATGGAGGGGGAGGGCTGGGCACATGGGGCGACTGGTCCCCACATTGGAGCTGGAGTGAGGTGGGGGGGCCATGGTGGGGCAGCCCCTGGCCAGTGTAGGACTACGGCCTGTGTGCTTCAAGGTGGGGGCCAGGACCCCGTTTCGGGCTGTCTCTGGCGGGCCGCTGCCCCTGCTGCCTGCAGCTGGAGCCCACCCCCCTGGGGGCTGCAAGGGGACTAAAGCCCTGCTCTTCACCCCCAGGCACCGCCACCTCACCTGAGCAGAAAGACCAGCTATCAGCCTACAGCCAGCTGGGCAGGCAGCACCTGGGAATCTCTCATCCAGCCCCTTCACCACAAGTACAGCAGCGTGCCAGCTGAGCGGAACTTGGGGTCCCTGGGCAAACCACCCCCTCGAGCAGAGAGAGCGAGCAGTTGCAGGCAGCAAGACTAAAGGGCAGATAGCAGGGCGACCATGTGGCGCCTGAGGGCACTGGACTGGGGGGTGGCCATGGGGGGGCTCGCCCCCATTTCTTGGTGCCCCTGCCAGGGGATCATCCTCCCAGCCTAAGAGAAAAGGCGGCGGACAGCTGCTGTTAAAAAAGTTATTTTTGTATTATTATTTTTAAATTAATGAAAAACCTTCAACCTGTTTTTGTGGGGTGTTATGTTTTTTAAGCAAGATTGATTTGAAAACTGAAAAAAACCCCAGTTCCCCCCTTTATGGGGAAGGGCCATGAACAGCTATCACAGGGACAGGAGGGGTCCATCACTTGATAATCCCCCTCAGCCCTGGGGGGTGCAAGCGAGGATAGGGCAGGGGCTGCTGGGGTGAGGGGAGGGGGAGGTCTGTGCAAGAAGCCAGGCTGAATTTTGGAGAAATCAGAGGAGGCGTGTTTGCCTCTGGGCACTGCCCAAAAGCACCTGGGCAGCCCCAGAGTGGGGGTTGGGGGGGGTTCCAGCAGCTCCATGCCATGTGGCACGATCCAGGGGTACCACCGTGGCCACAAGCCAGGGTGCTGACTGCCACCTCAATCCATTGATATTTTTTATTACTCCCTGCTTTCCCTCTCCCTGCCCTGCTGCAGGGATGCTGGGAGGCAGGGGAGTAGCTGTAGGGACAACCCCCCCCACCCCCCAACCAGGCAGCTGCTCCATGCTGCTGCTCCCTCCTCTCTGGATTATATACGTTAAGATATATTTATATATTATAGTTATATATTTAAAAAAAAATAAATGGGGGGAGAAAAGACCAGCTAGCAACTCTTGCAGAGGCTCTTGTGGGCCAGTGCCCCTCCCTGGCAGTATCCTCCCCCAACCCCTCACAAAACTAATAATAAAACCTAGAAAATTATTCCAGTGCGTTTGTCAGGGGAGGCCCCCTGCTCCCCAACGCCCCCTGGCCCCAGCCCCCATCCTCAATTCCCCCTGCCTCTGGCCTGAACCGCGCCAGTCTTATCTCTGGCAATCCATGGTGGCCACGGCTTTCTGGGGGGGGGGGGCAAGGGGGCCAGGCGGGCTGCGGGTGGTGCAGATGGTGGTGGAGGCCGTGGGCGGTGGGCGAGGAGGGAGGCAGCCAGGCGGGGCTGGTGGCTGGGGGGCGAGGAGGCCCAGAAGGGGCTGAAGCTCCCGGAGGGGAGCAGACCATGGAGGTGATGGGGCTGTTGCTGCTCTGCAGGCTCTCGGAGGTCGCGCGCTTGGAGAACATGGCCAGGGCATCCGGACAGTTGGTGGCGTGGCCGGCGTGTTGCTGGGGGTGCAAATCTGCGGGAAGAGAGGGAGAGAATGGGCATCAGATTGGTCATGGATCGTTTTGGGGTCCCAACGCACCCGCAGGAGCTGGGACCCATCACGGTTCACCAATTGCATCCCACACCCTGGGACCCCTCGAGCCCCACGGGGATGCTCAGAACCTGGGTCATGGCCAGTCCTGGGGTATCCCGGCGGTGCCATGCAGACTCTAAGGGTGCAGGGGGCTCCCCCAGAGGCGTGGGGGCTGCCTGAGGAGGGTCTCCTGCCCCAGCCTCGGGAAGGACAATGTTGGACCATCCAGGGTGCTCAAAGGCCTGATGTGTGGGAGAGGGTGTTGGGGTCCCCCCTGGTCCCCCCTTCCCTTTGCACTCATATAACAGTGAGTGCAAGGCAGGCTGGGCCCCATGCAGTTCCCGGTACAGCCCCCTGATGCGGCACCCAGCTAAATACAGCGCCCAGCCAGGAACGGATCCGGCCCCTGCCCAGCCAAACTCGCTGGCAGAGGAAAATCTGGTGGGGTGGATCGTCCCGGTCCTGCGCTGGGGCTCAGGGGCTGGCAGGCACCTCTGCCCCAGGCCTTTTGCCAGCTGGAGAAAAACATTGAGAAGGTGCTCCTCAAAGTCCACACTGGACAGAAGGTGACCGCCCCTGTACCTGGCGGTGCGGGATGTCCTGAGGAAGGTGAGCTCCTCCCCCACCGTGCCATCGTGCCACCTGCTCCCCCAGCAGAGACAAGAGGTGCCACCATGGGGCAACGCTGGTGGGACGCCCCCCTCCCAGATCAAAGAGGTCCTCCTGCTCCCCCTCCATCTGCTGTCACAGCACGGGGGACCCCTGGGGCTCACTGGGGTGACGTGCTGTGGCTCCCTGTGTCCCAGGAGCTGGCCCACTGCCTCCGCACCTGGACCTCCTGTGCAAGGTGGCCGAGCTGTATGGTAGGGAGCTTCAGGACATGGATCTCATGGCCTTGGAGGCCTGCAAAGCCGCTGACAGAGCCAAGGTGAGGTGGCCAGGGGCACCTCGGGGCCCTTTTCCACCCTCCAGAGCCCACCGACGGCACCATGTGCCCCGGAGGCTGCTGGGTGTGCCTTCAACCAAGAGCACAAAGAGCCGGAGCTGGGCTTGCCCACAGCGCCCCGATGGGCTCCATAGCTCCTCGCGGGTGTCGCTCTTGGGCCGGGCTGCCCTGGGGCTGGGGACAGCCTGCCCGAAGCCCCAGCTACGGCGAAGGCAGCACGCTCCACCCCGCCAGCCCTCCTTGCCCACTATCCTTCCCAGCCTGTCTACTTGGCGACGGGGCTGGTCATTGCTGACCCTGGCCATCCCACAAGTTCAGCTGGCTGCCAAAGGTCCGTTCCAGCTCTGACAGCCACTTCCTCCCTTCTCTGACCACGCTCCAGAAGGACGCAAACAGGACGCGCAGCCGGATCCTTGCGGAGAGAGCGCGCATGTACCGCTCCCGGGCCACCCAAGGAGGTCCTCTGTAGACACAGGGTGGCGGAAGGACGTGTACCAAAGGCACCTGAGAGCGGTGAGCTGGGGGTCCCGGCACAGGCCAGGCTGTGGGCAGAACGGCAGGCATCGGTGCCGGGCCCCCCCACGGGTCGGGGGCCTGCAGGGCCAGCTCCCCCCGGCTGTCAGCAGCGTGGGGGGTGACAATGCACATCCTTGCAGCAGGAGAGGCACGAGCTCACCGTGGACTCCCCGACCCCGGCCTCACAGGACCAGCTCGTGGGTGAGTGCCTGGCGGGGTGCAGGGCGGGTGGGACGCGGGCACAGCCGCAGGCATCCTTCCCTGACGCTTCCCTCCCACCGCAGGCACCAGACTGGAGGCCGTCAGGTCCCAGATGGAGCACGAGGCCAGGGTCACGCAGAAGACGGAGCAGGCCAAGGCTGCGCGGCAGTGCTCCAGGATCTGGGTAACGTCAACCCCCCCTCTGGTAAAACCCACGGCTGCTCAGGGCCCGGGGAGCTGAGAGCCCTCTGCTTGCCTTGTTTCATTGTGGGCTTCTCTGCCCTCCTCTGCCTCGGGAGACCCCCAGAGGCCCTCTGGGGCGGGCAGGGATGGCACCACACTTCTCCGTGACATGAGCTTGCAGCCGTCCACGGTGCACACGGCTCCCCGAGGCCACGGCCTGGGTCCTGTACCCTGCAGGAGCACCGGGGGCTGAGTCCTCGTGCTCTCCCCCGGCCAGGACATACCCGGCAGGCTCCTGGAACAGCAGAAGTCCTCGGCGGACCTGGAGCAGTGCATCAGGGAGGGCGAGGAGAAGAAGCAGGCACTGGCGGAGAGGCTGCACGAGCCGGAGCTGAAACTAGCTAAGCTGAAGTTTTCACCAGCCCTCGAACACAAGCAGGTGTGCAGTCGTGTCCACCGGGCCACGGCCCTTGGCAGGGGGGGGACACCGTGTGTGCCAGGTGTCCCCGACACAGCAGGGCACCCCTTCCCACGTCCCACTGCAGCCGCCCACCCCTCCTGTGCCGCCAGGTTTTCTGAGCAGGGGGCTCCTGCTGGGAAAAAATAGGCAACAGCCTGCGGGTAGAGAGGGAGCGATTAAAGACCCAGGATGGATGGGGAGCTGGACAGAGGACACAAAAGCAGCAATGGGCCAAGGGCAAAGAGGGATGAATTAAAGCACCGGGACTGGGAGCCATCTACGGGGAGACATCGGGGAGCAAACAGCTACAGACAGACGTGTACAGGGCAGAGAGGGAAAAGGGAGTCCCAGCAGTACTGACCTGAGGCAACGGGAACCTTGCAGCCATTCCTCCTAGAAATGTAATGGGGGTAGAGAATGAAATGGGATTTTTTTGGAGAAATCCATTCAAATCACCATTGAAAACACGGAACAAAACGCTAAATCCCCGAGGTTTACAGCAAGAACACAACCCCCCGAACCCTAAACAGTGCCTCTGAACTGTTTCCGTTTCCAGGAAGTTTCACTCAGGAACTGACGAGCGTGCGTGACCACCCAAGTGGTCTGGTTTACCGAGCAGGAGAGCAAAACAATTACCTTTTCAGTTGGCACATGTATCAAATATATATCCAAAGAAACTCCGTTAGTGTAACTCGCAAAGAGCTCTGGGATCTTACAACTTTGCCTGTCGTGTCCTGGAGAACTGCCGAGCTGTGGACTCCTCAGAAATACCGGGGGCACAACTCTTGGCCTGCCTGAAATGTTCAGGACGCTGTAAAATCAGAGCGGTTTCTACTGCTGCCTGCATATCGAGAGCTGACTACAGCTGCGAGTTTTCTTTTGCATGCCTCACAGCTGGGTGCCAAACCAGAACAGCTGCACACACAGCAGAGCGACTGCTCAGCACACCTACACCAACAGAGCTCTCCTAAAGCACACCTGGAGCCATTCATACCCCCAAGTCAACATCTGTAGCAGCACCTGGCCAACACGCTTTTGACACAATGTCATTTTGGGGTCAAACTGACGCACACCAAAAGAGTAGTGAAACCCATCTCCTTCTCTGCCACGTCGGGTATCGCGGCTCCTTCAGTTGAGCAATGACTGTTACATTATTTCCCAAATGCAAAGCCAAACGGAGAAAAATATAACCACGGCATGCTCCTCAAAAGGCAACTCTGCACCGGCAACTGTTCATTTGTGACCAGGGACGATGTGGCCACGGCCCTTCACACTTTCGGGACGCCTAGGTGGGACTGAACGGTGCTTGTGAGCAAAGAACACGCCTGCTCGTTCAGACAGGCTGGTTAAGTTTACCACAAAACTCTACTTCAGCATTTGCTAATCCTGTCCGGCTTTGCGTATCCAGGGTATCTGTGGGTGACACACGGACCCCGCGGGTGACACACGGACACGGCTGTGCACGCTGGCACGCTGCTGCTGAGGGTCCTGCTCTCTCTGCCTGACGCAGCGGGCTGCTGAAGCTTCCCGTGCCGCCCTCCCCCAGGTGGCCGCCGGGCAGGAGACCCCCCCCGCCCCTGCTCGCCTCCCCCGCGCTCCCGGCACTCCCCCCGCCCCCGCCGCCACGGCCCGCCCCCGGCGCGCCGCCATGCTGCTCCTGCAGCGCGCACCGCGCACGGACGGCGCGTTCGGACGGGCGGCGGGGGCGGCTCCGCACCGGGAGGCAGCAGCGGGCGCCCGCGGCATCGCCCCGCAGGACGCGCGGGGGTGGCGGTGCCGTTAACAAGCGGCCGGCAGCGCGGAGCGGGGAGGCCCGGGCTGCAGTACCCACCTGTGCCCGCTGGCGGCAGCAGCGCCCCACCGGCCCCGGTGCCGAGCAGCGACGGGGCGAGCCCCGGCCGGGACCAGCCCGGGTCGCGCCGCCCGCACACCGGAGCTGCCGCGGCGGGGGGTCGCGTTCCTCTGCCCGTCTCTCCCCCGCAGCCCAGGCACCATGACCCGTTGCCTGCGGACCAGAAAGCACCCACGTGGCTCAAGCGTTTCAATCCTTCGCATCTGACGGCTTTAACAGTCGGGTGGGTGGTTGTGTCCGTGCCCCCGCCCCCATTACCGAGGGAGAAGCAGCAGCACAAGGAACCTTTCGGCGCAAGGGTTCTTCCCGACGGATAAGCCCCAGTGATTGCTGCTGTTAAAGGAGAAATTCGCACAGCCGTGGGCACCACTAGGTTTGCTTTAGTCACAACTCGGAGCTGGGCCACCACCCCGGTGAGTGGCAGAGAACCACGGCATACAGCACAGCTCAGACACCAAAATCATTCGTCAACGTCCAAAGTTTTAGGAATCTTCCATCATCTGACTCTGTCCCCAGTGGATTAATCTAGTCAGCTCCAGTCTCTGCCTCAGATTCTCCTCCTCGGATCGTGATCTTCTTTCCACCTGCTTTAACTCACACACTCCTTCAAGCTCACTTAGTCCTTTGAGCAAGCAATTCCTATTCACATATACTATTTTTGTTAAATCAGCTGTGTTTCTGGAGAGCGCCTGCGTACACAAATTGACTCATCTACTGTTCTTCTCTCTTCTCCCGCTCGTTAACTTGACTGAGGTTTAAAAACAGCCTTGGATTAGGGCCTATACAGGGGTCAAGGCCTGGTTCTGCCATTTAGCAGCTTCAGCACTTTAAATTTCTTAATTAATCACATTTTCTATAAACAATTCTCTCCTTTTGTTTTATCATTGTGTACCTGCAACAGTTTAATAGCTAAGATATTAGGATATTACCAAGTTCTTTCTTGTAATTTTGCTACTAAGACAGTCACACACATTACACAACCTTGCATTAATATAATCACAGGCAACTATAAAAATCGCCCCCGGTTATTATAATGATCGCTTTCCTTTAACCCACACTGATAGCTTAGGGAACCAAAGACATTAATTCCTTGATAAATATGCATGTTTTCTCAGATTGAGAAAGATATTTTGCAAATACAAATAAATATGGGGTCACCTGTTCATCTCCCATCCAAACAAAACTTGTCTTTGCTGGGACGTTAAGTTTTTTTGCTCATGTACGAGTGCAAGACGTGAGCAGTTAATTTCCCTCAGCCAGAAAGCTGTAGCAGAACATTTGTTTATGCTGTCTTCACATGGCTATCACGCACAGCGCCAGACCAACAGAGAATTCCCTACCTGACACACTTCTCCAGGGCACCTGTGCCTGGGTGGTTTCGTGGAGCATTTGGACTCTGTACGAGTGCAAGAGTGAGCAGTTAATTTCCTCAGCACAGAAAGCTGGTTAGCAGAACGTTTTCTGATGTCCCTTCACATAGCTACCAGGGCAGGACGAGACCCCAGCAAGAGAATACCTCCCTGGCATCTTCTCTGGTCGAGCTGTTTTGGGCTGGACATTTTCAAACATGCATTTTGGCCTCTGAATCAGGGCAAAGTGAGAACCATGAGAAAATATAATGAACCACTTTCGTGGCCCAGAAAGGCGGTAGCCCAACTTCTGTGACGGCTCTCGCATTGCTAACTAGGGCAGGATAACAACAAAAGAAAATTTGTTCCTGGCTCTTCTCCCTGAGGAGCTGTGGTGGATGGTTCGAACATGCAATTTCGGCTCTGTAGCAGGGCGAAAATCCAAGAACCCATGAGCAAACGTCGTTACCCTTTTATTGCTTCAGAAAAGCCAGTAGACCCAACTTCTGTGATGTCGACTTACACATAACTACCAGGGCAGGTGTAGAGAACCAACAAGAGAATCCCTTCATGGCACCTTCTCCAGGGGAGCTGTGCCCTGGGTGGTTCCACGGAGCAGTTGAGTCTGTATGAGTGCAGAAGCGAGCACTTAAATTTACTCACCAAAGAGAGAAGATAGCAGTGCTTTTGTGGTAGTCACTCACATTGCTAGCAGGGTAGTGTGAGGAAGACAAAGAGAACTTTGTAGAATGAATGGCTGCAGAAGCCATGGCCTTAGAATCTCTGGAGATCTGCACAATCCAGGCTGGTATTAGAACAGGCCTGTAATCAGAATTGTCCTGAAGCTGCTGTGCTGGACGTTAACAGGAAAGGTAGCCTTGAGCTCTTCTTGAATCCTGAGACCCAAGCAATTTATGTTGTGCCAACAGGCCGTGGCCTGTAACAAAGTACAGCTGCTGGAGAAAGCAGGTGCAGGGCCAAGAAAGACTAGGGAGCGGTACGGGAAATAGGGAGTAACAAATACAAGGCTGAAGCACCAAGCAACACAATTAGCTAACATGGACAGAATGCTTATTTTAGTCATGATAATTAGGGGTGTGAGAAATCCCCGCGCGTGTTTAGAGACTACTAACCCAATTATATTTCTGCTTTACGAATATGCACGTGTATGGGTTCTATGTAAGCAGTGTTAGAAACTAATGAAGTTGAGCAAGATGCATAACTCATATTGAGCGTCTTCTTGACTCCGGCGAACCCTTCTTCCAACAATTGGTGCCCGAACGACGGGAAAGCTGGTAATTGCTGGAAAAACTCTGCCTTTGCATCGCGACGGTGGGCTTTGCAAAGTTGGGAGTCGCTGTGAAGAGTTCAAGCAGGAAGACGTCCGTAAGGAGTAAAGCCGTCTGAATCCGGCATTGACGTCGTGCGCGCGGACCTGCACCGGTAAGACGTTTTTCCCTCGACGATGGAAAGGGAAGCGGCACTCACGCTATTAACTGATATTCTTGCTGAGCGATGAGGCTAGCGTGAGCACTAAGAAGCTCCATGAGCTCTGTAGGTGGGCGGCTTGAAAACGGACACTTAAAAGAACCCGCAGTTGCTGGTTCAGTGTGACTGAGCGGCGAGAGGTCGGGGATTCCCTTTGCGATGCGATCCTTAGCGGCAGCAAGTCAGACAGGGACTTGCGGACTGCCTGCCGGGAGGTCATAAACCATTTACGATCCCTGGTTGCGGAGAAAAAAAGTGGCTATGGCTCGCCTCAGACCTCCTCGGTCGGGAAACCGAGTCGCAGTCTACCCGATTATTTGGTTCTCGGCGCTCCGTCTGCAAAAGGCTTAATTGTGCCCATTAAAAAATCTGCGGCAGAGCTGTTACCACCCGCCGGAGGGGTGCCGCCGCAACGGGTGCTCCGCGCCGCCCTGACAGCTACCGAGAGCCGCCCCCCCTGCTAGATGAGGACCGAGGGTACTACGGCGGGTCCGAGTGCGCCTCTGAATGAGAACGCGGAGTCTGATAAAGAAAATGAACCCACCCCAGCTGCACCTGCCCCGATCCCCCCGTCCCCGAAACCAAACCCTCCGACCGGACCCCTAAACCGCTTGCAGCAGCAATGGAACGAATGCCATCTGCCTACTGCCGGTCGTGACGTTCAGATCCTGACCCGGGAAGGTGTTATCCTCCACCCCTGCCGCTCCCCCAAGGCCGTTGGTCTGGGGTCGTAAGAGACGCTGTAATTGGAGAGGAGAGTGGAAGCTGCTTCTGCTGTTGCTTGTCGTGCAGGACTGCTCCTTTACCTGCTGGTTCTCAGCAGCCGCTGTGTGGAAACCTTTTGATTGGAAGTTCATGCAGCAGCTGCCGACAAGACAGTTACACGATATGGATTACTATCTGAACAGTGCAAACACTTGTTGACCTTATTTGTTTGACTCTGAAATCACGACACCCAGTGAACTGTACTTCGCTAGCCAGATTGCTTCTTACACCACGCGCGGTTCGCCGTGCCGTGCCGTAGCCGTGCCGTAGCCCCGCAGCTCCACCCACGCTCGCCCGCCCACCACCGCCACGGATCCTCCCAGCTGCTGGCGAAAAGCGGAGTCCAGAGTTCGGTGTGGAGCTGCAGATCGCCCCCCCGCCTCGATGGGTAAGACCGCGTAGAGTAAATCGCGGCAGGACTCTGCGCTAAATTCCTCTCTGTGAGGGGGGGCGGGGGGGCACCACGGAAGGCCGCGACGAGTAAATCGTAAATCGCGGCAGGGCTTCTCCGCGCTGATACCCTTTCTCGTGAAAGGGGAGAGCTTGAGAAGCCCGTCGATGGAATTAGACGCGGCAATTAAACGTTAACTGGCATCTCTCCTTGGAGAGGGGAGGGCGTTTAAAGAGGACAGAAGTGGGGACCTTAGTTCGCTGGGCACGAAAAAGGATAAGATCCCCCGAGCGCGCGTTAATGTTTAGTATTGCGGAATGGAGAGCAAGTGGGAAATTGCCTCTGGGGTGGCGGTCGATAGTTAACACTCTGGAAATCATGAAAGCGGGAAAAAAAAAAAAAAAAAAAAAAAAAGTAGCGGCGGCAGCCCATAGAAGCTTGGGAGAGACGTGATAGAAAAGCCAGTGGAGCAGAAGGGTGGTTCACCTAAGCATTCTCCTCTTGGTTACACTTTTCGGAGTTGGGCATACTCGTCCTAATGAAGGGTACTGTCGCCGCCCCTGCAGTGTTTCGACAGTGCCGGAGCTTTTAGATAAGACAGCGGACAACCAAAAGTTCCTCCTCGTCCTGAAACATCATCGGATGGGTTTGAGGAAGAAGGCGGGGAGAAACCTTGTGATAACAATACAGAGAAATCCTTACAGGAGGTAATAGATACATTAAGAAACCTGGAAAAGCGAGTTAAAATGAACCTGCCTACTACTTCAATACCTGTAATTCCTCCAGTTAGCCCAACTATCCCACTGATGCTGAACTTGAGAAAAGATCCAATTCTGCAGTGTTGGTCTGGTGTTACTGGTGATGCTGTTTTGGAGGGAGAATGGCAGGTGACCAGCTCGTTAGCTTTATCCAGTACTAATTATAATAATCTTGATGCGCATAACTGGGACATGATTTACGGAAGATTAATGATCAGATTTTAGCGACGGGAGTGTTGCAACCTGCTCTTCCACCTTTTATGATGATCCCACAGATTTGGCAAATTGTTGTGATAGACTTGAAAGACTGTTCTGTCTTTTTCACGATTCCCTTACACCCTGATGACACACAAAGAGACTCACTAACGATCATTTGCAACCGTTCCGATCCTGGTTGCATGGCACCAAAGCCAACAGTCCTCAAACTTGTTCACCAGAACAGCGGGGCTGCCCTGAAAGTTGTATCCCGCAAGATTCAGGACTGGCTGGTGTGGTCACCGAATGGCAAATCATCCGTTATCTTTTTTGGTTTGTAATGTTGCCACTTCACCTTTTGCCCTTATTTTGCAATGGCAAAAGAAAAAGGGGGAAAATATGGCGATCATTTTAGAGTGGTTGTTTTTGCCATTGCAGCCCAGACATCGTATTTTAAGTCGCCCTGAAGCAGTAGCGGCCCTTGGTGAGAAAAGGAAGAGACAGGATTGTTGAAACTGATGGGACTGAAACCAGCAGATATCAGTATTCCAGTCCGTGGTGATGATTATGAATGGCTTCTGAGACATCAACAGCCATACAGGAAGCCTTGATGGGTTATACAGGTGTTGTACACAACAACCGGCCAAAAGACCTCTCTGGAAGATGTTAGAACATTACCAGTGGATTGCGAGAGACCGTTACGCTCAAAAAGACCAGCTGAAGGGCCAACCCGGTGTTTACAGATGCACGACGAAAGATGAAGAAGGCCTGCGCGTGTTTGGCAATCGATAATCAGTGGCAGAAACAAGTGATCACCGGTGAACCAGGGGACAACCTTCAAACCTTAGAACTGGAAAGCAGCCTGTTGAAAGGGCAAACCGTACCCGGACAGCGAATTATCTTCAGAGACAGAAAGTATCGCAGGACACAGGCGTAACTAAACGGTTCGACTAAGGTGTTGGTTTACCTTAAACTATCTCTCCCTTACGGAGGAATAGAGAGCGGCACCACCTGTTGTTCATACATCACCAAACGGCGCGAGGGAACCAAACAACTACAGTTCCCTGGTTTGAATGTTCTGTATAAAAATATGCTTCAGTGTGTATGGAAGGACCTAATCCCGGTGTTATTTATCGGTAGAGGTTAATTTTTGTATCTCACAGATAAAGGACCTATATGGGTCCCCTAGCAAGTTTGTGCGACCTGTAATGTCAAGATCAGAAGACAGAAGAGAAGACTCAGAGCGAGCAGACGGAATAAACTGTCTATGTTGTAAGGGATGTAACCCCGTGGCTATGATGTGCCGATGTATGCTATGTGGAAGTAAAACGGTTCTGTAAGCCAAAGCTTAAATGTAAATGGTGTAAAGAGTGTACGTGTTTGATTAGTAACTGGGCATGAAACAAGAGAAAGCATACGACTAGTGTACTACCCGTGCTGACTGGAGACAGTATACATCATCAGAATCTGTGAAAGCACAGATTTGTGAGGTGGTGGAGATGAAAAGGAAAAAAAAGAAAGAAAAAAAAAAAAGGTGGAAATTGTAGGACTAAAACATGTTTAATGGTGGACTTGGTTTACGGTCCTTGATGAATTTTTTTACACCATTGGCCAAAGTATTTTGACTCTCTTGCCTAGAACAACATATGGGTGAACATGGGCAAATATCACGGGGGTAACAGACTTTTGTTTGAGTTTGCAGCAAGCAGACAACCCCTTTAGAACTTGTTTAATTGGTATTCCCCTGCAAGAGAATGAAAACAATCTTTGATGGTTTTTTTGAAAATGTTAAAACAGTGGATCTGACTCTCCAATCAGAATGGTACATGTATGAGTCCCGAAAAGGGCACTTTGTTTGGCCTCTCTATGCGTAATGCAGCGTGCAGAAAAACGGTTATTGAGAACTTTGGAATCGACCGTATCATTTGCCATTGCAGGAGTTAAAACTATAAGGTAGCATTACGGCCCCGTTAAATACGTTAACGTGACCTGCAACGGGAATGCCAGAATGCGAGGGACACCGGTAGCACCACTTCAACCTCTAAATGGCACTGGAGTAATTTGGTTTGGTGAACCGTGGGGATTGTGGCTAGCAGGTCAAGGTGAATGGGAGTTTGATACAAGGTTTCAAAATTTAAACCGGTTCACCTAATTGGGGTGAACTGAAAGCTGGAGGCTTACATGTAAATGTATCAGGGGGCTATCAGTTGCCACCGGAGTCTTTTTGGTATGTGGAGATAGAGCATGGCCAGGGATTCCTTTGAATCCCTGTCGGTGGACCATGTTATTTGGGCGTTTAACTTTCTTTGCTCGGCGGATGAAAGACTTCTTGACTCCACAATTTCATAGATCACGGAGGGCACTGCGCACCTTTGATGAAACATGTAATGACCGAGTCGATCTGCACCCTGCAACAACAAATGTCTTAGCCTCCATATTTATGCCAGGAGCAATGACTGCATTAAACGCTAAGAACAGATGAAGGTTAGCGTGCTGGGGAGAGAAGCAATTTAATCATACATCACAGATTTTAAGTTCGTTATCGCCTTGACGTAGATAGTGTTAGGCATGCTACGTTACAAAATAGAGCTGCAGTAGATTTTTTGTTATTAGCACATGGACACGGTTGTGAGGATTTTGAAGGGATGTGTTGTGTGAACCTTTCCGATCACTTGCATATCTATCCACAAGAAGTTGTCACAACTGCAGGGAAAACATGAAGCATATTCTTGTTGATGATAATCCCTTTGATGAATGGTTGAGAGGACTGGGCGTAACACAGTTTGGTAAAGACGTTATTGATGAAGGAATACGCTTTGTTATAATCATTCTTGTAAGGCTTTTAGTTTTTTTAGCATGTGTTCTTTTCTTGTTTAAAGAGAGTAGTTTTTAACATAACCCAATCAGGCTGGCTTGTGCAAAGAAAAAGGGGGAATTGTAGAAGAATGGCTGCAGAAGCATGACCCTTAGAATCTCTGGAGATCTGCACATCATCCAGGGCCTCAAGGCATTAGAACTAGGCCTGTAATCAGAATTGTCCAGATGCCTGCAGCTGGCTGAAGGTTAACAGAAGGTAGCCTTGACGCTCTTCTTGAATCCTGAGACCAAGCTATTATGTTGTGCCAACAAGGCCGTGGCTGTAACAAGCTACAGCTGCTGGGAAGAGCATGGTGCAAGGGCCAAGAAAGGACAGGGAGCCCCGGTACCGCAGGAAAACTAGGGAGTAGACAAACTAACAAGGCTGAACGCACAGCAACACAATAGTACATTGCTACAGGATAGATGACTTAACTTTTAGTCTAATGATAATTAGGCTGGGTGTGAGAAACCGCTGTGTGTATAGAGACTACTAGCCAATTATATTTTGCTTTACGAATATGCACGGTGTCATGGGTCTCTGTCTGTAAGCAGTGTTAGAAACTATATGACCACGTTGAGGCAAGATGCACAACCTCATATCGAGCGTCTTACTTGACTCACGGCGAACCCTTCTTCCAACCAAGAATTCCTTCCTGGTCACCTGTCTCCAGGGGAGCAGTGCTGCACTTCACACGAGGTGAGTTTTTTGGGCACTCTGTTGGAATGCAAAATTAAGCAGTGAATTTTCTCACCCCAGAAAGCAGGTAGCAAGAACTTTTGTGCTGTCCTGTCCACATCGGCTACACAGGGACAGGCGTGAAACCACCAAGAGAATTCTTTTCTGGCACCTTCTCTGGTGGAGGCTGTGGCTGGGTGGTTCATGGAGCATGTGGGCTTCTGTATGAGTACAAAAGCTTAGCAGTTACTTTTCTCACCCCAGAAAGCAGGTAGCAGAACTTTCATGATGTCCCCTCACATGGCTACCAGGGCATGGGAGAACCACCAAGAGAATTCCCTTCCCCAGCACTGTTAAGTGTGGAAAACAGTCCCGGACTTTCCCAAACGTGCCAACCGGGCCACTTGAAGAGTGGAAAAGAGAGATGATATATTCTTGGCCCAAGGAAACGGGGAACTCAAGGTTTTCTTTTGTTAGCAGCAGGCTACTAGGGGACTGTGAGACCCAGTGAGAGAATGACTTCCCGTTTCATTTTCAGGGGGAGCTAGTGGGCTAGATGAACATACTACAAGCACTTGGAAGAAGCCTCGTGATTGCTAGCCCTTCTTCTTGCGGCGGACTTCAGCCTATGGGATGTCCGCTGGCAATACAGCACAGCAGAGGTGAAACAGCCTAGGAGGTTCCTGGAGCGTGTGCAAGAGACCTTCCTGACACAGCTGGTCAGCGAGCCAACCAGGGGAGATGCCCATTGGACCTGTTGTTTACAAACAGGGAAAAACCAGTGAGTGATGTGGCGGTCGGAAGAATGTCTTGGGCATAGTGATCATGAGATGATAATTTTTGAGTCTCAGAGGTGTAAGGAGGGCAGTCAGCAGAACCGCTAGCTTGGACTTCCAGAGGACCGACTTTGGCTTGCTTAGGAGCCTGGTCAACAGAATCCCTTGGGAGATAGTTCTGAAGGGCCACAAGGTCCAGGAAGGCTGGGCGTTCCTCGGGAAGATAGTCTTAAAGGTACAAAAGCAGGCGTTCCCTATGTGCTGAAAGATGAGCAGGTAGGGAAGAAGATCGACCTGGCTGAACAGAGAGCTTTGGCTGGAACTCAGGGGGGAAAAGGAGAGCTGACCACCTTTGGAAGAAGGGGCAGGCAGCTCTGGAGGACTATAAGGATGTTGCGGGGTTACGCAGGGCGAAGATCAGACAGCAGAAATCCCAGGAAGAACTGAGGCTGGCCACTGCCATAAAAGGTAACAAAAAATGTTCTTACAACTACATGAGAAACAAAAGGAGGGTGAAAGATAATCCTCATCCTTTACTGGGTGCGGCAGGTAACGAATATGGCCACAAAGGACAGGAAAAATGATGAGGTACTTCATGCCTTTTTTTGGCTCTGTCGTTAATAGCAAGCCCAGATTCCCTCTAGGGATTCCCTCTAGGAATTCCCTCCTGAGCTGGAAGAGAGGGAGGAGGAGGAGCAGAATGATGTCCGGGGGAAATGGGTAGCGACCTGCTGCTCCGCTCTGGCATGCACAGGTCTCTGGGGCTGCAGGGGATCCACACGAGAGTACTGAGGGAGCTGGCAGAGGTGCTCACCTGGCAGGAGAAAGTTCTGAGCATATACACGTTCCCTTCCCAAACAACCCCCACGTTGACCTTCCCTTGAGAAAGAGAAGTTGGTTCTTTTGCTCAGGACCCGTCTGATGGATGATGCCTCTGCGGTGCAGGATTTGTCCCGCGCGCGCGTGGGATGCAGGGGCCTGGGCAGGGACTGCGTGGAAGCGCGCGTTTCCCGGCGTTTTTTGTCGCTGTGCCCAGCCTTTGCTGCAGAGCGCGCTGGCAGCGAGCCGTGCGGGCTGCCCCCCGCCGGAGGGAGCGGGTGACAGCCGCCGGGGCCCGACGGGCGACCGCCGAGGGGAGGCGGCTGCTGGCCCCCGGGGGAGCTGCAGCCCGGCGCTGGCGGCAGGGGGCGGGGCTGGCGCCGGGCCGTCGCCTAGCAACGGGGGACGCCACAGCAGCGCCACTGTGACGGGCAGCGGGCTCGGCCAATGGGCGGCGGCGGGAGCCTTGAAAAGCCAGGGCCGCGGTGCGGGGCCGGCAGAGCCCGCTGAGGTGCGGCGGGTGCGGGCTGGCGGGGAGGCGGGCTGGCGGCCGGCAGGCGCTGACCTCTGGGGGAGCACCGTAGCCCCCTCCCCTCCCTTCCCGCCCATATCTGCCTCACTTTTGCTGGGCGTCGTTTGCTTTGCGGGCTAGGGGGGAGTGGGGGGAAGGCTGCCGCCTCTGCCAGGTGCCCCCCAGGCAGAAAGTGTCCCGTTCCCCCCAGGCCAGGCGCTATGGCGAGCTCGATAGGATCGAAGAGATCGCAGACGCTGCTAGCGGAGACGGCCCAGCTCAGCCTGCTCCAGCTGCTGCAGCTTGCCATTGCGAAATCCAACGGCACGGACGTCGTAAATAATATGCACTGCGCAGGCTGCTGGGGCATCCTCTGGCTGCTGGAGGGCATCCTCAGGCTGCTGGACCTGTGGGAGCTGCCTGGGCAGCAGCAGGGGCTCAGCCCAACGCAGCGGAGGGGGCCCCAGCCTGCCGAGGCCTCCCCCGGGCTGGAGGAGGCGGCAGGTGGGACCCAGGCCTGGCCGCAGGGCCAGAGCTCCAAGGGCCAGGAGGTGCAGGAGCACCTGCTGCAGAAGACCACCAGCAGCCCCCGGGTCCCCTCTGCAGCCGCTGATGTGAAGGAGATGGAGGAAGGCGATGTGAGCGGTGTCTCCAAGGTAGAGGCTCCTCTCAGTGCCTGGGTGCCCCCCAATCCGAGGTGCCCCCCCACCCCCCCCCCCCCCGGGGGCTGTGCACTGCCCCTTAGAGCAAGGCCTGCTTGAAGCCCTGCTCATGGTGGGGATGGAGTTTGGGCCAGGAAGAGCTGAGATGCTGCTCGGGTGGCTCTGGGCCCTCCGCCGTTGCCATCCATGAGCGGCGGGTGCGACAGAGCACCGGTGCCCCCTGGCCGCAGGTTCAGCCCCCCGGCTTCCAGCCCCACCACCCTCTCCTCCCTCCCTCTCTTCTGCGCTCCTGAAAAGCCGGGGATGGCACCTGCTCCTTGGGCAGCTGAGAGGTTCCCTCAGCACCTTGTGGGCCTCCTCTCCCAACGAAAGGCCCCGGGCTCGCGCCGAGGGCTCAGCCCGACATGGGGGGCGCTGCAGGGGGGCACTGAGCTGCCTGGCACAGAGCTGCTCATGGCCCTGCTTTTCCGAGCATCCCCAGCGGGACGAGAGGCGCTGGGGCCAAGGAAAGAGCTGCCCCCAGCACTACAGGGCCGGATCCTGCCGGGGCTGGCACAATTCGGGAGGATGTGTCCCTGGGGGTGGGCAGGGAGCACTCGCCCTCTGCGGGGTGGGTCTGGCCTCTGCTCGGTGGCTCCCGCTTCGTTAGTGGCGGCCACCACTGCCCTCCCTGGCCAGGCTGCCCTCGAGGGGGGGCAGCAGCTCCTTGCCCTTTGGATCCGCTCCAGCGCTGGCGCAGAGCCTGGAGCGGGCAGGCAGGGCCAGATCCGTCCCTGCTGACGCGAGTTGTGCAATGGGCCCAGGGCAGGGGTGAGGGTCCCTGGGGGCTGCTGCCCCTTCTTGGCTGTCGAAGACGCGGCGAATGGAAAGCGCTGGCCACAGTGCCCTGCCGCCTGCCTGGGCCGGACCCTGCGCTGCCCCCCCTGCTCTGGACAGACCAGAGCCGGGGTCCTGGTCTCCAGGGTCCCTCCCCTGGGGCTCAACCCGCCCTCCCCTTCTCCTAGGCCGTGGCGCTCTACCGGAATCTCCTGGAGGAGATGAGTGGGGTGACGGTGGCACAGGCCTGCATGGCGGAGGACCTCAGGACGATCCAGAAGGCACTCGGCTTGGTGAGCTGCTGCTGCCGGTGTCCCCAGGAGGGCACTGGTCCCTCCACCCCCCTCCATGCCCCTCCCTGCGGCCCTGGGTGTCACACAGCATGAAGGTCCCCTGGGGGGAAGAGTGCGTGGGAAGGGTGTCCCAGAGGGGCATGTTGGGGCTCAGCCCACCCCAGCTGCAGCCCCCCACCCTTCTCCTGCCAGGGCTGTCCTTGGGAGGGTAGGAACGGGGCACCACTGCCTGCGGCACAGGCTGCTGGTAGAGGTAACTGCAGGTGTCAAGCAATGTGGTACTGAGGCGCTTCTTAATTAAAGGGCCATAGAAAGAGTCATGTGGGTGCTGGGAAGGAGGGGAGATCAAGATCTACCTGTGCAACACAGCCCTGGCCCCCAGGCAGAGCCCTGCCCAGTGTCCCTCTGCCTTGCACCAGCTCCTTTGTGGATGCTTCATTCCAATCTTAGAGCTGTCCCTCTCCTCTACCTCCCCCAGGGGAGCCTCGGCGATGCTGCCAGCCAGCTGCCAGGCCACCATGGGCAGACGGTACCTGAAAGTGGTGTGGCACGGCCACAAGCGCATGTGGATCCTCTGCAGGACAGGGGGTAGCTGCATCCCGGGGGACCAGTGCACCTGGTCCCTCCGTGTCGGGTCCCCAGCAGTGCACTGCGCATCCCTTGTCAGCAGGACCTGGCATCGGCAGAGTGCGGGCAGCTCCTTGGCTGGCCCGACGTGCACTTTCTGAGCATGTTCTGCTCAGCAAAGGGCTGTGTTTAGGCTGGTGGGAAATCCAGTGGGTGCTGGTACCTCCCTTGAGGGGCCGGCTGCACCCATGTCCCCCAACAGCCCCTGGCTCCCAAATCTGGACTGGGGCTGCTGCTCCTGAAACGGCTGGGGAGGGCTGTGGTTGTGGAGCTCGGGGGGTGTCCGTGGGGTGTGCACTTTGCCTTTGGGCTCTCGTGGAGTACTTGGGTTTGGCTTGGTGAAGGGGGGAGGGGTTGGGGACAGGGCAGGGGGGTGTGGGTCTGCCCGTGCTGCTGCACTTCTGCCCATAACCCTGCTCCCCCCATTCCTGCCTCTTCCCAGGAGGGCACTGGGGGCCAGTCTGCCCCTGCTGAGCCCCAGCTGGATTCACGAGTGAAGAAGTCTGTTTTCACGTTACATGAAACTTTGCTGGACTGTTATTCTGCTATTCAATTTCTAGTTCATGTTTGTACTTTGCATCAAACACACA
>NC_054054.1:118607857-118689855 GCF_017639655.2 Falco naumanni | reverse complement strand
CCTCAGGACGATCCAGAAGGCACTCGGCTTGGTGAGCTGCTGCTGCCGGTGTCCCCAGGAGGGCACTGGTCCCTCACCCCCCTCCATGCCCCTCCCTGCGGCCCTGGGTGTCACACAGCATGAAGGTCCCCTGGGGGGAAGAGTGCGTGGGAAGGGTGTCCCAGAGGGGCATGTTGGGGCTCAGCCCACCCCAGCTGCAGCCCCCCACCCTTCTCCTGCCAGGGCTGTCCTTGGGAGGGTAGGAACGGGCACCACTGCCTGCGGCACAGGCTGCTGGTAGAGGTAACTGCAGGTGTCAAGCAATGTGGTACTGAGGCGCTTCTTAATTAAAGGGCCATAGAAAGAGTCATGTGGGTGCTGGGAAGGAGGGGAGATCAAGATCTACCTGTGCAACACAGCACCTGGCCCCCAGGCAGAGCCCTGCCCAGTGTCCCTCTGCCTTGCACCCAAGCTCCTTTGTGGATGCTTCATTCCAATCTTAGAGCTGTCCCTCTCCTCTACCTCCCCCAGGGGAGCCTCGGCGATGCTGCCAGCCAGCTGCCAGGCCACCATGGGCAGACGGTACCTGAAAGTGGTGTGGCACCGGCCACAAGCGCATGTGGATCCCTCTGCAGGACAGGGGGTAGCTGCATCCCCGGGGGACCAGTGCACCTGGTCCCCTCCGTGTCGGGTCCCCAGCAGTGCACTGCGCATCCCTTGTCAGGCAGGACCTGGCATCGGCAGAGTGCGGGCAGCTCCTTGGCTGGCCCGACGTGCACTTTCTGAGCACGTTCTGCTCAGCAAAGGGCCTGTGTTTAGGCTGGTGGGGAAATCCAGTGGGTGCTGGTACCTCCTTGAGGGGCCGGCTGCACCCATGTCCCCCAACAGCCCCTGGCTCCCAAATCTGGACTGGGGCTGCTGCTCCTGAAACGGCTGGGGAGGGGCTGTGGTTGTGGGAGCTCGGGGGGTGTCCGTGGGGTGTGCACTTTGCCTTTGGGCTCTCGTGGAGTACTTGGGTTTGGCTTGGTGAAGGGGGGGAGGGGTTGGGGACAGGGCAGGGGGGCTGTGGGTCTGCCCGTGCTGCTGCATTTCTGCCCATAAACCTGCTCCCCATTCCTGCCTCTTCCCAGGAAGGCACTGGGGGCCAGTCTGCCCCTGCTGAGCCCCAGGCTGGATTCACGAGTGAAGAAGTCTGTTTTCACGTTACATGAAACTTTGCTGGACTGTTATTCTGCTATTCAATTTCTAGTTCATGTTTGTACTTTGCATCAAACACACAGTTTTCAAAATAACTCCAAAGAGTTGGGTAATACATATAATAATAACCTACAAAACCAAAACCTAAAAATAACACTTTTTCTTAACACATTCCCTTTTTTTTTTTTACATGCGTCACTATCATGGCTAGACTATAGGGATTTCGCATGCGCGGTCTTTCCAGATTTTTCCAACACATTCTGTGGGGCTTTAAAATCGCGCATGCGCATGTTCAAAGGTATACACGGACCATTTGCATGATAAACAATGGCTACTGCGTGCCCAGATGAAGTCCCAAACCCATTTCCCGAGCTTACCACTCCAGTAAGTCTATTAATGGTAACATTTATGGCACTATGGCCAAATGACAGGTCCCTGTTTTCAATGTAAGGTTTTCTCACCACCAGACCGCCACGTCACCTGCCAGGGAAGAAGGGTCTAGAGTGGACATTTCCCCCTCTGAACATTCTGTAAGGTGAGTGTTCTCAAAACATTTAACCTATATGGTTCATTAGAAAGAAGATTAAAACTTTTTCTTCCTGTTGCTGTTTAGGCGGAGGGTGCGTTTTTCTGTTATCTCACTTCAAGAACTTATGGCGGAGGTGGAAAAGGATAAAAGGCATTACCATATCCTCGTCTTTGCATTCCTGGCGCTTGTTTTGGTTGCTATTCTATTTTTTTTCTTACTCAACAATTCAGATAACAATGTAGGCTAAGAGTCAATTGTTTCCAAATTCTTGTTGGCTATTAAAATGTTATTTTGTGTGTACATTTTGTCATACTACTCGCATTTGTTTAATGCCATCGGGTGAAACAATAATAGTAAATTGCATGTTAGTTATAACGTGTTGAATTAATCTTATAAAACATGGAACAGCACATGGCAAAAACAGTAAGGTGGCTAATCCACATAACAAATAAAATAGGATTCGTTTTACCCAGGGGCTCCCGAGAAGCCAGGAAAACAAGTCAATATTCGTCTTTCCAAGTTCGGATGGGAACATGGGCTAACTTCCCTGTCTCTGATGTGATTTGTTTAACTACCTCACCATTGTCATCAATTTTCAAACAACAATTGGAAACATTTACTTTACCACAAACACCTCCTTCTTCGGCTAGCAGGTAATAGAGAACCATCCTGTGTTGATAAATTGCATTTCACATCAAAAGCTTTAGCTGTTTGATTAGTAATAATTTCCAAGACAGCCTGTAGACGAATGATAAGATTCAGATTGTAGATAGGTACTCGAGCACCGTTAATGAGTTCATTAGGATTCCAAGTTGCAGGTCCATAATACTGTATGATACGTTGGGGTGTCCATTCATTTAATAAATATTGGTACCCCCCCAATTCTTGGGAGTCTGGAAAAATCAACTTGCCACTGTTGCCCTGGCTAATTTTCAAACACATTTCACATTGCTGAGTCACCTGTTTTATTACAGTATACAAGTTCTGCCCTATCAATTTCTGATTTAGACTTTTATATAAATTATCAGCTCCCCAATGCATCTTATTATGTTCTATTACGGCTGTGGTCCATATTAAATTGGATGGTACCACTATACGACCATCCCTCAAATAAGTCCACTTATTTATTTTATCATTCATATCCTGAATTACCTTTAAGTTTTCTTTAGAATAATTTGGCTCCTGATCTGTACTTACAGTTTGGATTTTTACCGTCTGGTATTAAGGATAATTCATGGTCGGCCAGGCGGTTTCCAATTTCTAAATCAGTGCCTTAATGGGCCATCTTATGTTCTTCCTTCCTGGACGACCCTCTTATAACAGAGGGGGCCATTCCTCACATCAAGGTCTGGCATGGCACATGTCCCCACCGCTCAACGCCTACTGGGTTGCAGCCAGCAGCAGAGCTCAAGATCCTTCTTGGTGGCAAACACAGAGGCCAACCCAGTCTTGCCCTTGATTGTGGTAAGAGGCACTTGACCAACCTTATTCCTTGTACTTCGTTGTCAATGCAGTTTCATCTGCACATCCCATAACAAGTCACAGTCATGGTAAAACACAGATTTACATTAGTAGAACTACTACAGAATGTATTTTATTTTAGTTTTTATGCAATATCCCCCACAGCCTTGCTGACCAAGGGATATTGTTTTACCTGAACTAGGCAGGCCTCCCGTTTATCATTTTTACTGTAACAGGGAAAGCATTTTTCCCTTTACCTGGGATTTACTTCCAGATATACCGGTTAAAGATTTCTTTTACTTCAGAGAGGTCTTCTCTTCCACTTAAAGGTTTCAGGATATTTTCCTGGTGGCCAGCAGCTCCCACAACTGTAACAAATTCTTTTCACTGAAGTTTAACACCAAATAAGTTAGTTTTCTGTTCACCAACTTTTCTACATTACAATTACCTAGTAACAAACAACTCGAACCTTTATCCAGTCCCATTCACAACCAACTTTCAAACATCTAAATTTCCCCATCAGAGATTCACCTTTACTCTCCTCAGACCCGCTGCCTGCCCTAGAGGGGCCGTTACCGGTCCTGTTGTGCTGCAAATGCTGCAGCAACTGGGGTGACATTGTCAGGTCCTTCTGCTCAATTGTCAGCAACAGCAACCCCCTCCTCCTCACTATCAGAAGGATTGGAGCAGGAGATGCTCTTCCTGCTCTGCAGGTTACACAAGCCTGCCTCTGCAGCAGCACTTCTGTTTTAACTCTTTCTTACCCTGAATGCAAATCTGCTACTTGTTGCTTTAAGTCTGTGTTATTACATATCAGCCTTTGCAGGCAAACAGCAAACACCCTGCCATGCGTCCCGCAGGACTCAGCCGCACCTTCGAGGGGGTACGGGGTTTGTACAAACTCACCCCAATACTTTAACACTTTCACAGAGTCTTTGACTCTCCACACCCCCCACACACCCCACCCACCCCCGGCTTCAGATCTTACATACATTATCACAAGTTTTTATCTTACAACATGTTTCATTCTGGTTGCTGCACAGAAAGAACCACAACCTCAGCGCTCTCTATTTTTTTTTTTTTTTTTTTTTACACAAATATTTCAACAAGAACATCCTTAAAGCTATTAAACAGGTACACCAAAAACCTAAAATTTTAACCAGAGGACTAACCGTGCCCCAAAGAGAATGTGGATCAAGGCCTTGCTCATTAGCCTCTCCATTTTGTACCTCTGTAACACTAAAACCTTTAAGACCGCCATATAGGTATTACTCTGACAACTGTGTTTGCCTGTTTATCTTAGAAAATTTCAGTATTTCTTTACAATCCATTAAGCACAGGCATAATTACACACATTTATTTTAGGATACTTCTGTGCCTCCCACAATTTAAGCCTATAAGAAGACGCTGTTTAAGCATCATATTAACTCAGGTTAACCAGCAGCAGCTTCAGTATTCGAATGGAAAGCCACAGACGTGTTCACAGTCACCAAAAAAAAAATATCCCTGCAAATAAATCTACAAATCAGTTACTGAACTTGGCTTTGTATTGTGGAGCTGAATTGGAGCAATGCCACTGTCAGCTGAAATTAAGCAAAGTGCTCCATCCCCCCATAGGCAGAGTAGAGCTAGTTTTGCATACAACGTGGACATCCTGTCCACAGCACAGGTGTTTAATCTTACAAATCTCCTTCTGCTGCATCACCCTACCTGCACGACACTGACGCAGCCTCAGATCCTCATGTAAATATATTATAGTAATGCAACTTACATAAAGCAAGACACTGAGTACAGTTTTGTTTGGGTTTGGTTTTTTTTTCCTATCCTTTTCTAGAGCCATAATCAAAGATCAGGTGGTGTTAATCCCACACTCCTTCTGTCACACAAGCATATCAGCACACATTACTTCATCCCATTTTCCTTCTCTCCGTACTGCAGCAAAGTATATTGCAGTACTTTATCAATGTTTTCTTATTCACATTTCCACCAGCAGACCCTCCAATATCCCTCCAGTGACTCAAAACACATCCTAACGGGCTTTTCTTTAAAATCCCACCACTCTGTTTTCCTCCCATTTTCCAGCTTACACTCACAGAACACACTTATCACTTACAGAATTACTACTTACAAAACGCAACACACAGGTATCTTTCTACAGCAACACCAAGAGCTCACTATTATTATAAAAAAATATAGCCGAAATCACAGTAACAATTATCAAAGTCAAATTCCACATTCCATAAATCCGGTAACCAAAATAAGCAACACTGCAGCAAATAAGCTTTATAAGCAAACTTGCCAGATTCCAGATGGCAATTAAATGCCGATAAAACCCAAACAGAACCAGAAGTATACTTAGGGTGTCAGCCACAGAAGTATACCTGAGTTTTCCAGACCAGACGTATACTTGAGAAACTAGTTCCCAAGCACACCCAGATGTATACCTGAGAAACTAGTTCCCAAGCATACCCAGATGTTACCCTGCGGAAATCAATTTTCTCGTCTTACGGGTAACCCCAGATTACCGGTAATACCAGAATACAGCAATAAAGAATACTATCACTTACAGGAGATGGGATTCTTGTCTGCCTCCGCAGTGATCCGATGAGTTGGGGAGTCCCTCCGGGAAAATCCCGGGGGTACCCAAGGGAGTCCACTTCCCAGCGGGTCCTACGGTCAGGCAGAGAGCCGTCCCATCTGGGTCGCCAGATTGTTTCAAAGAACGTCTTCAGAATTTCTTAGTGATGAAGTATTCTTTATTGTCGGCGCCGGGCGTACGGGGGATCCTTCCACCAATCGTACACACCCAGAGGGGCAGATTATCTTATATTTATATAATGAAACAATGAATATTTGCGGCGAATGAAGAGACGGGACGCAGCTTGATGCAAGCAAATGTCAATTTATTGTACAGAAGCACGAGGTTTTATAGACTTTCAGAAGCTGCGCGTTTTAAACAGATTGGTTCTTGAAGCTAAGCCTTGCATACTAGGCAATCCCTGATTGGTGGTTAACTGCCATCAATTAACTGCAAGGTGTTATCTTTCCTTGGCGCCATCCGTCTCCCACTCCCCTGTGCTCTGTAAACATGCCTCATCATGTTAATTGTTGTGTCTATTCACACTCCTCGTCCTCCCAGGGTTCGTGACCTACAAGCTCGAGCACATTCCCCTCAGCTAACTGATTGCCATGCATGGTCCTAGTTTGCAGACCGCTCCTGCATCTCCCCCCTTCCTGTTGCACAAAAAGAACCTTTGAAACCGAACGAGTAAAAACAAGGTATAAGTAATAGAACAAATAAAAAAGCAACTAAGACATATTGTCAGTGTCAAAATAACCCACTGTCTCTGTTCCGTACAATTTTACAATTTTCCCTTTTTTGTTTTTGCACAGCTAGTACCAGGTTTGCCATGTTCTGCAGGGCCCTTGCAAACATGACAGCAACCAAGGTAATAGCAAACAAACAATACTGCCAATTGATTGAATGAATGCCAAAAAGGCTGAAATTTTCTCAGATTTTGATAACATGTTGCTGCAATGGGGCGCCTAAAATCCACGCAGCGCATACCATCAAAATCCTCACAGCCATATCCTTGAACCAACAACAAAAAGCAGTGGCAATTTTGACTCGCATTCTTAACTGCCTACCAAACAAGGTGATTTAACTCTAATGCTTTCCCTGCTGTTACTCCGGATAAGAGAAGAACCACTGCAATACGTTCCCATCATAGCCTCCTACTACATTAGCATCTACAAAAAGACAATTATCGACACTCAAAGTGTAAACAATATCATCTTCTTTTGGATTAACATTATACATAGGTGGAAAGGCACACCAAACAAGAACTGGTTCAGTCAGAAAGTTCGAAACATAGCATGCCTTCTCTGAACATACCTCTGGGGTCATTCCCTTCATTCCCTCTCTTTTTTATGCAAAGAGAAAAACTTTTACCGTAACAAAGAAGCCCCTATTTACATCTCTGAGCCCGGACGCAAACCGCAGCTGTATGCTCCACCAGGCTCAGGGCAGAAATCATTCATGCAGTTACGTAGCTATATATCTCTACAAGCATGCAGACACCTATGAAACACTAGATAACCATGTTTAGCTTTCCTCCTCTCCTTCACAACACCTAGCTGTTCTCTCATCTCTTGTTAGGTCAGCCATTCCCCATTTTCCTCTCCTGTATATCTCTTCAGACATTCTCTATCCTCCCCTTTTTTGCTTGTTAGTTGCAAGGAGGCAAAGGGTGTATGTAGCTGGGTGACCATGACCTGCTTTATGTTACAATCAACTAAACGCTGGATACAGAAAAAAAAGCATGGGAGACCTAAGGCAAACGTCACTAAGGTGGTTAAAGATAATTATAATAAATCCTGTAATACTTTTGAGTCATGGCCCAAAGTTTCCCAGCCGTGAGAAGAGACCAAAGGCATCCCGCCCGTGGCTCTGTTGCAGATCTTTGTTTTAAGGCTTTTGAGTTTTGTATACTTTTGTAAATTAATTCACAGTGGTCACTCAGATTCACGTAACACATCCTATCAAAGTCTTCACACTTGTGTCCCTGTGCTAATAATAAAAATCAATAGCACCTCGGTTCTGTAGCAACATATGATGGGCAGAATCAACATCTGTTAATAAGCCAGAAAAAAAAATATTATTTGTAGTATTACTTTGTTTAGCAAGCCAGCAGCCTAATTTACTAAGCAAGTTAAAAGCGTGTACTGTTCTTACAGAAGAGATTAGAGAAGCAAAAATCTGTTATGCTGCATTCCAGAACTCAGCCTGAGAATTACAGTCTGCTGTGAGTTCTGCGTTACAATCATTTGACACATGTTGGGGTTGCGATTGTGAAAGTTGCCCATTTACAATTTTCATTGGCATTATCACAGCTAGTTGTTTTAAAAGCATCCCTTGAGCTTCCTGATGTTCGACTTGTTATAAATTGAGACCACAATTGATCATAATCCAATTAAAATTTTATTAATTATAGCAAGTAGAATATGAGCAAAGACAGCGCTGGACGGCAGGGGAGTCTGCGCTCCGCCAACTGCCGCCCTGAGCAGTTTAAACAGTCCTTTTTTATACTTTTTACTTTCGTGTTTATGAAGTAATGGAGGTGTTAACCCCTTACTCATATATCTTTATATGGGGTCTTCTGTCTTGTTTCTGTCTGGCAGTTATCTTCTCTTTTACAAGCAGCATCCTGGATGTAGTGGAGGTGTTAACCCCTTACTCATATATCTTTATATGGGGTCGTCTGTCTTGTTTCTGTCTGGTTGTTGTCTTCTCTTTTACAAGCAGCATCCTGGACATCTGGCGGTTATCTTATTTTTCACAAGAGGCATCCTGGATATCTGGCGCCTAGTCTTTACATTATGCTTAACATAAATCTTAATATCCTAGTCCATAGTTTCTTACATTATGCTTAACATAAATCTTAATAAACAATATCCTAGTCCATAGTTTCTTACAATCCCCCCTTTTTCTTTTTATCCTATTATTGTTTATTAGATGCTACTTTCATTCTCGGCACTGCAAATAAACCTTTTTCCACAATCCCAACATTTATCATAACACTCACAAGGTAATACCTCACAATTACAATAGGCACAATTTTCACGTGGCATAACGCATTCGCAACAATCTTCATCCTCATTAATAGATACACTCTTACATTTTGCCCTAGACCTCATAGTTAAAATAAGCAATTTAGCTATGTCAAATCGTTCTCTAATAAAGTGTAAAATATAGCGTAATATACAAGGCCCAAATATAAGTCCCAGAATCAATATAATAAGCGGTCCTGCTAAAGCAGACAACAAAGTAGTTAGCCAAGGTGAAACATTAAACCAGTTTTCATACCATGACCTGCCCACCTCACGATCTTTCTTACGTTGATCTAACCTTTTCCGGAGTTCAGACATGGTGTCCTGGACTACTCCCGTATGGTCAGCAAAAGAACAACATTCTTCATTGAGAGCTACACATAACCCTCCTTCCTTTAAAAGCAATAGATCTAATCCTCTTCTATTTTGCAGCACTACTTCTGGTAAAGACTTTACTGAAGTGGCTAAATTTTGGATAGATTGTTCTATTTTTGCTAAATCCTCATCTACAGCCATCTGCAAACTTTGTAATTCCTGACCTTTTACCAGGGAGGCTATGCCTGTACCTGCTCCAACTCCGCCCGCTATCAGCAGTGTAGCTAGGGTTACCACTGTAATTGGCTCTCGTTTTTGTCTGTTCAGGTCTCCTTCAAAGTGGCGTAACACCTCCTCAGAGGTGTGATAGATCAGACGGGGAACAATAATCACCTGTATGCAAAACTGAGATTGGTTAAACACGTTTAGGGATAGGCAAGGCGTTACTCCAGTGTCTGAACAAACCCATTTAGCTCCTGGTGTCGGGATAGCCCATTTGTCATTTTGATTCTTGTGTTTCTCTATATTGGTGTTAGTGACTGTTCGGTTACACAGAGGCTGATACTTTTCGGGCACTGTACCTATACATTTTCCTTGACCTGTTACTAATTGAATAGTAATTCCTTGCGTATGGTTCCTCTGGTCATCCCATGGGCATTCTCGTGGGTTTGAACCATTAGACCATTGAATCCTACCTGGTTTTCCAATTGCCTCAAAATATGGTGGTCTAACATTATAACATAGCCAACATTCCTCAGTTAACTTTGGTTTGCTTTCATTAAGGGCACGATAAGAGGCTTGCATTAGATTCCATAAGGGGTCTCTGGATTCTGACAACTTTAGATCCCTGGATAAGGAGTATTCAGTCACAGTGTTTGTTGTTTCCGTAAGAGAGTTTGGAGAAGTGGTTGCGACGCTTGCGGGGGCAACCTTTTCTTCAGAGAAAGTGGGTGGATTCAGGACCAGGTTTGGTCCTATTGGCAAAGGATCATGAGGAAGTCTTTCTTTTATTATTTTAAACATACTCCCCCTATCTGGCCCTGTGTCCCAAAACCTAATTCCCCAGATTTTTCCACCTAACCATGAGTCTTCTGTAGGATTCATTACTTTGATACTAATGTTTCTGCAGTATCCTGGTGAATTACAATGTCCATAAACACGTCCATCCTTCCCAATGTTTGGCCGCTTACACCCTTTAGGCTCCCATTCAAATTTCAGATATCTGTCTCCAGGACTTGTCCAATCAGAAGCCCAGGTTTCACAACCCCAATAGCCACAAAAGTATTGACCTGGTTGATTACAATAGCTTTTACCAGGGTTTGATGCAGGACATACATAATATGCTCTACATGGATCTGCCCTATCTTTACGTCCTCCAATAATCATTGCAGTTAATGGTACAGTAAATTTTACTGTCTTTGGAGTTGTAATATTTTGAATTGCATGTGTCTCCTGTAAGTTATATATTTTCCATACCATAGGTTCGTGTGGATTTCCTGCCATTGTGGGTAAGACTAATGTGCTAAAGGTGCACAAGAAAAAGGGTACTGTGAGAGGGGTTTGTTTTTTATTAAATTTTAGGCTCTTACCAGTCCCGGGGGAATTCAGCCAGGGTCGCTTGCGCATTCCAAGTTGTAGGCTTTTTCCTCTGGTAGGTTCTCCTCTGCCTCGCCCGTCGACTGGGTTGCAGCCAGCCACGGGGTTTGCCATCTTCTCGGCAGCAGGAGTCCCTGGTGGGAATATGCCTTTCGCACTTGGTTAAACGGTGAGCATAAGCAGGCCAAGCTTTGGCCTTTACCATATGTTCATTGTACCCTACAGCTTTTACTTCCCGTCTACATTGGACTGTGACAATATCAATTACAAATGGTACTCTTTCCTGAGGGTGATAGCAATAATATTCAGGGTTTATCCCGAATGCAAAATAGAACCACTGTTCAGGAGTCCAATCCGGAAATTTGTTTCCAAATCGTTTTAGGGCCCAATCAGTTAGGTGCCTCTCGCTTTTATGGCAAGAGTTACAAACTCCTCGAGGAGGAGTTTCCCTCTTACAGTGTATTCACCATTTTTCTGACACTTTTTGCACTTAAAACATGTAAATGGATAACACTCACAGTCAGGTTTCTCACACCTGACCCTCACGTCAGAGGTATAGGTGGCAGAATTTGAGGTGGCTTTCAAATAACAAAATTCTTTGTTGATGTTACAAACTGAGCAGGCATAAATTTAACATACCCTTTTTCCACACTTAACTATTTTCCACAGATAATATACAATCAAATATATTATTAACGCAAAAATCAATCCTAAAACGCACTATATTCCAAAAGGTAGATCTGCTAAATACTGGAAAAAAAAAAACCAGTTTGTATCATTACTTATCGTTTTAACACAAGCTTGGTGTCTCCAGGTGAGCTGACAATCTTCCACTGTGGAGGATTTACTGGTCCCTTAACGCGACTGGCATGTGTCCATCCGTGCTCTGCAGTTCGGATGGCTGTTTCTGTGGTGAGCAGAACAAGGTAAGGTCCCTCCCAATTAGGTTTTAGGGTTTCTTCCTTCCACACTTTAACCAATATCCAATCCCCAGGTTTAACATTGTGAATTTTTAAGTCCAACGGGGGTCGTTGCACAATCAGTCCGCGTTCCCAAAGCTTGTTACGATGTTCTGCTAATTGTAAAACATATTCATTAATCGTACGGTCTCGAATTAAAATATTTGTTTGTGGGCTTTCAATTCTATAGGGCATTCCATACACCATTTCGAATGCTGATATTCCCACATCCGCTCGGGGTCTAGTTCTGAGAATTAATAGTGCCATGGGTAGGCACTTAATCCATGATAATTTGGTTTCTATCATTAATTTAGTTAAAATAGTTTTTATTTCCCCATTCATCCTTTCAACTTTTCCCGAACTTTGTGGATGCCATGGCGTATGGTATTCCCACTTAATACCCAAGCTTTCTGTTAGATCTCTAACAATTTTTGACACAAAGTGTGTTCCTCTGAGTCGATTACTTCAGGTACTCCATATCGAGGTATAATGTGTTCAAGTAGCACTTTAGTAACTTGGTTAGCTGTTGTCCTGGAGGTAGAAAAAGCCTCAACATAATGTGTTAAATGATCTACCAGTACTAAGAGATATTTGTAACGCCCTACTCTAGGTAATTCAGTAAAATCCACCTGCATGTGTGAAAAGGGTCTGTATGCTGGGGAACGTCCTCCAAGAGGTTTTTGCCTCATGTTGTTTCGGTTTACTTTTTGACAGGTCTCACAGGCTGCTGTAACTGCTTTTGCTACATTATATACACCTATACAGGCAAACAGTTGATTAAAATGATCAACTAACGCCTGGGTTCCCCAGTGTGTTTTACTGTGTATTTTTGAAAATATTTCGAGTGCTATGCCCTTTGGTAAAACTTCTCTCCCATCTGGCAATATGTACTTACCATCCTGTTCCTTAGCTCCCATTTGTTCTAGTTTTTCCTTTTCTATAGACTCAAAGCTCAAATTTTTATTAACAGGCATTTGTTGTATAGTTAAAATCGTACTATAATTGCCTGCCACTCGTTTTGCTTCTGTATCAGCTGCATTATTTCCCCTAACTTGGTAACTTGTACCTCGCTGGTGTCCCTTTATATGTACAACTGCTATTTTATTTGGCATTTTTAATGCCCCCAGAACTCGCCGAATTAATTCTGGGTGTATTAGTTCTTTTCCCTGTGAGTTAACGAATCCTCTTTCCTCCCAGATTTTCCCAAAAGTGTGTACTACTCCGTACGCATAGCGTGAGTCTGTATATATAGTTCCATCCTTTCCCTTCAGTGACTCTAATGCTTTCCACAATGCATACAGCTCACAGGTTTGAGCCGACCAGCTGGCACTTAGGGGGCCTGATTCTATTGTCTTAAATTCTCCTTTCTCTGACTTGATGATGGAATATCCAGACAATCGTTTACCTTCCACTATTCGTGATGACCCATCTATAAATAGTACTTCTCCACATTGTAGTTCTTCTTCTTCTAAGTCTGGTCTAATGCGTGTCTGTTGTTCAATTGTTTGAAGACAATTATGTACTAACTCAGTACTTTCCCCTGGGTATAAAAATTCTGCAGGGTTAACCGCTTTGATAGTCCTTAGGGATAGTTTTGGAGATTCTATGAGTATTCCCTCATACTTTAGCAGTCGGCTATCTGTAAGCCATTTTTCTGCTTTTTGTTGAAGCACCCCCCTTATATTATGAGGTGCATATAGGACAACTTCTCCATTAAAGGTAATACGATTCGTTTCTTCAAGTAATAAGGCAGCAGCAACAATAATTTGTAAACAACTCGGCCAACCCCTGCTCACAGGGTCTAACAGCTTTGATAAGTATGCCACCGGTTTCTTTTGTCCTGCCCATTCCTGAGTTAATACTCCGAATGCCGTTCCTTCATGTATGTTAACGAATAAATGGAATGGCCGCTTTAAATCTGGGAGGCTTAAAACCGGTGCTTGACTTAGCTCCCTTTTGAGACTGGCAAACTGCTCTTGATCCTGAGGGGTCCACTTGGGTATTTTGTCTTTAGACAGTTGTTCATATAAGAATTTAACTTTAAAGCTGTAGTTCTCTATCCATTGCCTACAATACCCAAATAGCCCTAATGCCTGCCGAATTTGCCTCTTAGTGACAGGCATAGGTAATTCCAGAATTCCTTTAATGCGCTCTGGATCTAATATCTTCTTGCCGTTAAACAAATAATGCCCCAAATATTTCACTTTTTCCTCCACAAATTGTAACTTTTCTTGTGATACCCGTAGGCCCTTTTGTGCAAGAAAATTTAGGAGTCGAATGCTTTCTTTTCTTACATCCTCCTTATTATTTCCTGCTATAAGCAGATCATCTACATACTGTAACAGCACGTTTCCCGTTTGTACCTGGTATTCTTTTAAGAGCTCTTCCAGGGCCTGTCCAAACAGATTAGGGGACTCAGTGAACCCTTGGGGGAGCACAGTCCACCTTAATTGCTGTCTACGGCCTGTTTCTATGTCTTCCCATTCAAAGGCAAAATAATCACGGCATTCTTCTGCCAGTGGACAGGCCCAAAAGGCATCCTTTAAATCTGCCACACTATACCAGGATTTATGGGGTCCTAGCTTGCTTAGCAGTGTGTATGGATTTGCTACTACAGGGAACCGGGTGATAGTCCTTTTGTTTATTTCCCTTAAATCATGTACGAGCCGATATTTCCCATTTGGTTTCTTTACAGGCAGAATGGGAGTGTTAAAGGGTGACATACAAGGCTCTAAGATTCCGTGTGCTAACAATCGATCAATTTCTGGTTTTAATCCCCTCCGTCCTTCTAGGGATATGGGATATTGCTTTACCCTCACAGGTATGTGGGGTTCGGAAATTTGGATTTTAATCGGTGGGATTTCCAGTCTACTAATTGTGTCCGGAGAGTACCAGACATCAGGGTTAATTTGTTTTTGATCATCCACTGTCAAAGGATAAGCCGATACTGTTAGCTCTTGATTTTTTACTTTAATTTCTAATTGCAATTCAACAATTAAATCTCGTCCTAACAGATTAAATTCTGCTTCAGGGACGAGCAAGAGTTCACCCATTCCAAATTTATTTTCAGTTTCGAATACCACATTTTTGATTTTGCTTACTTTAAAGGGTTCTCCTTTTGCCCCAATTACTTGTACTTTTTCAGGGGAAACTTTACATCCCTTAGGTATTTGCTTAATAGTTGATTTCTCAGCTCCAGTGTCTACTAAAAAGGTGAACTCTTGTTTATGGGGTCCTATTTTTAATTTTATCAAGGGCTCATGATGACTCCGGTCCCCTAAAATATAAAGCCCCTGACTCTCCTATTCCGTTTTCAATATTTCCTCATCCCTGATCCTTTCTCTGCAATTCTTTTTTATATGTCCCTTCTTTCCACAGTAGAAACAATATCTCTGTTCCTTTTTTACTATTACATTCCCTTGTTTTGTTCCAGCGGATCTGTGTTCACCAGTTCGCCCTTTGTGATCCTCTCTGACTGCTGCTACTATCATTTTTATTTGTCGCTTGCTGCTCTCTTCTTCCCGCCTTACGTAAACTTTCTGAGCTTCCCTCAGTAATTCATCCAACCCTCTATTCTGCCAGTCTTCTAACTTTTCAATCTTCTTTCTGATATCTTCCCATGATTTTGCCACAAACTGAGTTTTGAGGAGTGCTTGCCCTAAAGGGTCGTCTGGATTTACCCCAGAGTACAGCTGAAGGGCTTTCCTCAGTCGTTCCAGCCACTCAGTGGGGCTCTCATTTTTCTTTTGCATTTCATTAAATGCTTTATTGATATTCTAGCCACGGGGTACTGCTTCTCTAATCCCCTGAATTACTATAGTTCTCAGGTCCTGCATATGAGTTCTATGCGCCGGATCCTGGTTATCCCAATTAGGTTTTTGAAGTGGCCATTTAATATCTGCTTGGGGTCCCTGGGCATGCTGAGCATCCCACAGTCTCATTCCTGCTCGTCTAATCGTATCTCGTTCCTCAGTAGTAAATAATTGACCAAGGATAGATTGCATCTCATCCCAAGTATAAAGATTTGGTCCCAAAAATTGATTTAATCTTTCTGCCACTCCGAGTGGGTCCTCAATTAAGTTTCCCATCTCGGTCCTTTTAAAATCTCGTAGGTCAGCCGAATTTAGAGGCACAGAAATATATCCGATCACAGGTTGAGGTCCCCCCATGGGCATTTCCCTTAGGGGGTACATCTGAGCTGCCCCTTTTTGACTTCTAGTTACGCGTCTAGGAAGAGGGGGAGACTCTTGTTCCGATTCTGGTGGGGGAGTGGGTGCTCTGGGGACCTCTGCAGGAGCAGGAGGAGGAATGTAAAGGAGGGGGGGTTAGAAGGGTTTCGTCTAACTCTTCCTTCTTTTTCTTTTGTTTAGTTTTTATTTCATTCAGCGGGTAAAGTCTAGCTCCCGGTCTTTCTAGCCACACCTCCGCATATTGACTCTCCTCCGGGTTAAGGGGTTTTTTATTATTAACCCAGAGGTTTAATTGCTGTCTTACCCAATCTTCTTCTGACCCATAGACTGGCCAAAAGACATTTTTAGAAATCTTCTTCCCTCCCCATATCTTAGTACAATATTCTATCATTTTCTGCTTATCTTTCCCTAGGGTTCCAGGGAAATATTTCCAATTGTCTAAGATATATGCCAGAGGGGTATTCTTAGGTACAGTGGGTACCCTTCCCATGGGAGTCGAAGGCTTGCTGCCCTTCGCCCCCATCTTCTGGAATATCCACAAACATACACTCACTCGCTCCCCTTGTTCCTGGCCCAGTCCCTCGCGGGAGATGGGAAACGCAGTACTTAAGAGTCCACACTCGCTTGGTTCAGTATATCGAACCTCTCACTCGTTATATTCCAGGAAACCCAATCCCACCCGAACGGCAAAACCCGCGAACAAATTCGCAATATACTTACGCGTCCTGCGTCTTCGTCCGGACTCCCGTGCACAGAATTTTTATGGGATTTTACCGGTTTCTCCTTTGCTCATTATTCTAGAATTTAGGTTCGTCGGTAAGGTTGGAGTAAGCTGTTGGTCGCGGGGCCGCGAAATGTCGCGGGGCGCCTCCCCGGAGGACCAAAGCCCACTGTTCCTTATCCGAGTCACGGCACCAGAAATTGTTATAAATTGAGACCACAATTGATCATAATCCAATTAAAATTTTATTAATTATAGCAAGTAGAATATGAGCAAAGACAGCGCTGGACGGCAGGGGAGTCTGCGCTCCGCCAACTGCCACCCTGAGCAGTTTAAACAGTCCTTTTTTATACTTTTTACTTTCGTGTTTATGAAGTAATGGAGGTGTTAACCCCTTACTCATATATCTTTATATGGGGTCTTCTGTCTTGTTTCTGTCTGGCAGTTATCTTCTCTTTTACAAGCAGCATCCTGGATGTAGTGGAGGTGTTAACCCCTTACTCATATATCTTTATATGGGGTCGTCTGTCTTGTTTCTGTCTGGTTGTTATCTTCTCTTTTACAAGCAGCATCCTGGACATCTGGCGGTTATCTTATTTTTCACAAGAGGCATCCTGGATATCTGGCGCCTAGTCTTTACATTATGCTTAACATAAATCTTAATATCCTAGTCCATAGTTTCTTACATTATGCTTAACATAAATCTTAATAAACAATATCCTAGTCCATAGTTTCTTACAGACTTGTTGCAAAATATTCTGAAGCCAATCAATCAAGTTAGTATTAAAGTTAGTGACTCTCTAGGACCCTGCAAGACTGTGGCAAGACTCCCGCATCCGGACTGCCTTAATAGCCATCTCATTCATTTGCAAACAGTTGTCCCTGGGATACCTTGCCTGAGTCACAGAATCGGCACAACTAATTTTCTCCAGCCAACTGCTCATAGTTAACAGCAATTCCCCGATTAAGGTTTTCAATCAAGGCCACTACACATAGCTCACAAAAATCAAATAACCACATCATATACTGTATCAGTTAGTACCATACAAAGCAATGACTTCCAATCATGCAGTGTGAGTGTATAAGGCTCTGCCATCACTTCAAGAAGGGACATAGCAAATGTATTACGAATCCTCCCTTCCCGCACTGCTTTGCTTAACCCTTTAACAGCCTCGTATTGCACAGGCTGCCACTCTGCAGGTTGATTTGTCTGACAAAATACTGAACATGCCATAGCGACTCCCAAATCCCATCACTTAAGTGTTTCCCACTTGCATTCCTGCCACCAGTCCCTCAGATCCCTTTCACCCTCCCCAAAAATACAATCAATGCATCAGGAGAGACGAGGGGGAGGGGGAAAGGTCTAGCTCCTTTTCCAGATCTATAGGACCTGGATCAAAAGGTTTATCAGTGTCAATAAAATCATTGTCCGAGTTGTCCTGTTCCCGTGCTTGGTCCTGTGTTGTGAGGGTCGCTGCAATCAGTGACAGAAGCTTTGGGGGCAGAGGAGGTGTGGACAGAATCTCCATCGCTGACGGTGTCTTGAGAAAAGTCGTGCTGTCGGTGGAATTTACAGCTTCCTCTGGTTTAGCACCGTTAGTAGAATTAGTCCACACTTGGCAAAGAGTAGTCAGAATTTGCCACCAAGATGCTAAATGCATTCCCGACACGGAGTTCCCCTCCGCGGCAGCATCATACAATTGGCTGCTGTATGTGCACACTTTCATTCTTTCAAAGTCTCTAAAGTTTCTTGGCTGCTCACCTGTCTCGATGAATACAGGTGTTATCCTCGGGGTTTAGGTTGTCCGCCTGGTCCAGACAGCAAGACGATCGTTCAGCCAAGCCGTCTCCTCCGGAACGCAGCCCTTTTCCACGAGCTGTCTTTTTTCCGTCCTTATTCTTCCAAGGCTTCGGAACACCACCATAGGGGTCACCATTTGAGGAGACTGAGGCACGGACTCCCTGATCTGACTAGAAGGCCCTTCATGAGTCCATATACGTCTCTTTCTGGGGACGAACCCTGGTTCCCCATTACGGATTTCCCACAGCTCACCTCTCAACTCCGGAGGGATTTCTGGCCGGCTCCTGCTTCCTTTCAGCAGATCATTCAAAGTTCTGTGGGATTCGCTGCATGTCGCTCAGATAGGCGATTCGAGAGCCCTTCACGTCAGATCCTTAAACGCATCACGTCGGGGTCACCAATTTGCGGCGAATGAAGAGACGGGACGCAGCTTGATGCAAGCAAATGTCAATTTATTGTACAGAAGCATGAGGTTTTATAGACTTTCAGAAGCTGCGCGTTTTAAACAGATTGGTTCTTGAAGCTAAGCCTTGCATACTAGGCAATCCCTGATTGGTGGTTAACTGCCATCAATTAACTGCAAGGTGTTATCTTTCCTTGGCGCCATCCGTCTCCCACTCCCCTGTGCTCTGTAAACATGCCTCATCATGTTAATTGTTGTGTCTATTCACACTCCTCGTCCTCCCAGGGTTCGTGACCTACAAGCTCGAGCACATTCCCCTCAGCTAACTGATTGCCATGCATGGTCCTAGTTTGCAGACCGCTCCTGCAAATATTCCATTAACGCCTATACATATTCATTACCTGAACCCGCCTACCCTCGCTTCGTATGCTAATTAGCTTATCAGTCTTTCACGCTTGCGCAGATTCTTCCAAAAATTGTGGGCCGGGGTCTTTAGAATGTGGGCAGTGCTCTATGGGAGGAAGGCTGTAGGTCTTCCTCATGGTGTACTTTTCACCTTTTGCTCATTTGCAGTGTTCTTATCAGTCTGAGGTAATTTATGCCCTTGCTGGCCATCTGCTTTTCTTGCTTAATTATTTCTTTTACCCTTATCTGTCCTCTCCTGCTGAAGTGTTCCGCTAAAGTTTTAACACAGAAGGTCAGCAGATAGGCGGATGTCTAACAAAGGATAACAGAACAGACACCACAGGTAGATGAGTAACATGTGGCGGTACATGATATCTACAATTGTTACAGTGGCTAACAAACATAATGTTTATTCTTTAATTCTATTCTAAAGTTCGTTCACACTACATCACTTTGAAGCATATGCTTTAGTTATTCTAGAAGCAGTAGGTTTCCCTCCAGGTCTTGGCCCTTCTCTTTGCTTTCACTGCTGTGTTTCAAAAGTGATGAGTTGGCAGACTTGTAGAAATCTTGCCCAGGGGTTTTTACAATACCCCTTGTAGTTTTACTCAAAGACATCCAGCTGTCCCGTTATCTCCTTGGTAGGGCAGCTTGCTTTGCAGATAAGGAGGACAGCTCCCCTTGCAGAGATTTGCAACTTTCTTGTCCGAACAGTCTATATGATCTTTCAGACATTTTAACCCCTTTGTCGCTATACAATTACAAGCCTGTTTATGCATTACAATGAATATTGGTTTATGAATACAAACTTGACCATATTATTTACAGCTTATTCACATCACTGTCAGCGGAAGCAGGGAGACCTAGAGGTAGGTGGCTGCAACCCCTGAGGGGTCAGAGCATCCTCCAGGCAGACCCCCAGCTGGGGCCCACAAAGGATGTGTCCCTGCCAGCCTGCTGGCAGCCCTGTGGAGGGGCAAAGTACCTTTGCCAGAGGTTTTTGGGGGATGGGGAGGAGTCGGGAGTGCTGGGCTGGCCGGGAGGCAGCTCCAACCCGGCCATGGTGTCATGGGGTGCTTTCTGTGTTGGAAGGTTCTGTTCCAGTCCGTGGAAAGACTGCAGAGGGACAAAGCTGCGAAGGAAGACCTGGCGCTGGAACTGGAAGTGGTACGGTCTTGAGGGGGTCCTGGGCAGGGTGATAGATGCTCCTTGTCACTTGGGGTGGGGGCATTAGAACTGGCCTGGGGGAGGGAGGATTTCCAGAGCGGCCGCAGGTCCCTCTGTCTCTCCGTGGGTCTCTTTGGCTGGTGGGTCTGACCCCACGGGGGTGATGGGGTGAGCAGGGCCCCACAGGAGCACTTCTCCCTTACCCCTGACACAGGCTGGCCCTGCCCGTTGTACCTCCATCCTTTCCCCACCCCACTCCCGCCTCTTTCTGTTGCCAGAAAGCAGACAAAGCTGCCCTGGCCGGCAAAGTCAACTGCACGCAGTTTGAGTCCAACATAGAGCGACTGTACGAGGCCATAGAGGAGGTGCGGAGCCAGGTGACAGGCCAGGGGCAGGGCTGGCAGGAGGTCCAGCAGCAGCTCAGTGAGCTCCGTGAAGAGATGGACTCCAAGGTGAGGGGTGGCTCATCTTTGCGGTGCAAAGCTGTCACCTCCAGGGTTTGGCAGCCTAAGGCAGCATCCCTGTGAGGATCCCTGCTGCTGCCTTTTCCCTGGGGACCATGACGTCTCGTGCCAGGGCAGCTGGCTGAGGGTGTGTGTGTCCCCACAGCTGGACCGCCTGGAGCTGGGGCCTTTCCAGCGGGAGCTAGAGAACTGGAAGAGAAGCCTGAAGCAGCTCAAGGAGAGGCTACCGGCGATGCCTGACGGCGGAGCTGGGATTAAGAAGTGAGTGCGATGGGGCCGGCAATGGCTTTGGGGACAGCACTTGCCCTGTTCCCTCGGGCAGATCCTCCGGTGCCCAGTATGAGGTGGAGCTTTTTCCCAGGCAGGAGCCCACAACCAGCTGCTCTCCCCACCGTAGCCCCTTTCTTTTGTAAGCAGCCAGCAGGCTGGGACCTTACTGGGCTGGTAGGGGACCCAGCAGGCTCAGAAGCCGCTGTCCCCTGCCAGACACCGTAACTCACTACAGCCAAGTGCCCAGCACCCTGCTGCTGCCCGCCAGCTGCCTGCTTGCGTGTTGGCAGGGCTGTGCCCCCCCCCAGGAGCTCTCACCATCCCTTTTGTGTCCCCACAGGCAGCTGCTGGTCCCGTTTAGCTGCCTGTCCTGCGACCGGCCCCTCAGCATGCTCGTGCCTGGCCCGTGAGTATCGCTCAGCAGCGGTGCATCAGGGGGGCTGTGTGGGTGGGACACGGGGGGAGATGGGTGCTGGCGCTGCCCTGCTGCGCCAGGCACAGGTGTAAGGGTGTCTGCCTCGCGGGGGCTGACCCTGCCGAGGCCTCTGCCCACCTGTGGGGGGATGGGGACCCCTGTCTGAGGGTGGCGGGCAGGGTGCTGCCGTGGGGTACAAGCCTGCGAGTTTGGGGCTGCTGGCTTTAATCCAGGGTGGGTTGTTTGTCCCAGTGACTCATGCGTGGCTCCTGTTCTCCCCAGAATGATCCCTACGCTGCCACTGCTGCCACCACTGCCCCCCTGCCCCGCTGCGTACCCCCATACCGCTGTCAAGGCAGAGGGAACTCAACAGCAGAAACACAGGTAGGGGACATGGGGACCCATCCCTGGCCCTTGGGGTGCGAGGTGTCCCTGCCCCCCCAGTGAGGGAGGGCTCTTCCCCGGGTGTGGACAGAGGGGTCTGAAGGTGCCCGGGCAGGGCAGGGGAGCAGGGATGTGCTGGGGAGGGTCAGCTGTGCTTGCCCCGGGTCTGTGGGGTTTTGACAGCCCTGCCCTGCGCTGCCCATGGAGCCCAGCTCTCTGCCTCCGTGGTGCTGAAGCCAGGTGTGATGAGCCGTGCCTGGTCTCAGCCTGCCCTGGGGCTTGGTGGGGCATCAGGTGCCTCCTGTGAGACAAGTCGCCAAGGTTCAGCCCCGCAGCTGGGGCAGCCCGGCTCCTGCCTGCCGGTGCCCCGTGCGCGGGGTGCAGGCACCTGCCCTGGCCACGGCCGGCTCCCCGGGCAAAGAGCAGAACTGGTGCGGCTGGGTGGGCGCGGATCTCCTGCGGCAGTGGGAAAGGAGCCAGGAGGGACACAGCCCGCTGGGGGGCACCTCCTGGACCCCCTCCCTGGTGCGGTAGGGTGGAGCACGGGGTGCCACAGTGCCAGGTGCTGAGCATCCCTGTGCGCCATCCCACAGACAGCAGACGCCTGAACGCCAGCAGCCCACTGTGCTGCGGCAGCATGGTGGCCAGCACACCCTCGGTGCCCCGCTGCAGCACAGCTCCACGCTCCAGCCTCACCCGCCCAGCACCCCGCGGCTGCTGCAGCGCAGCTCCACGCTCCAGCCTCACCCGCCCCGCACCCCGCGGCTGCTGAAGCACAGCTCCACGCTCCAGCCTCACCCGCCCAGCACCCCGCGGTTGCACAAGTCCCACACCCAGCTCCCCATCCAGATAGGGATGACAAAGGTAAGGACATGGTGGGGGTGACCAAGGCTGGGAGGGAGGGGGATGCTGAGCACGGGGAGGGCTGTGTGCCTCTGTTTCCCCAGGGAGAGCTGGGGGTGGGAGGGTTGCCTGGGGATGCTGAATTCAGCCAGCCTGCTCTCTCCCTCCCAGCTCGGTGACGAAGTGCAGCTGGTGGGCAAGGATGGCCGCATCTACAAGGGCCGGCGGCCTCTGCTCGTGGACAAGGAGGGTACGGCCGGGGCATGTGTGGGGAGGGGATCCAGCGCGTGCCAAGCGGATGGTGGGTGGGCAGGGTGTCCGTGGGGTGCCAGTGTTTCCCCTGTCTCCCACTGCCGTCTCCTGCTACTGGGGGCAAGCAGGGGTCTGTGCCCCCAGCTGGGCAGGGTGGGAGGGGGTCTGGGGTGGGGGGGGGAAGCAGGATGGAGGGGGAGGGCTGGCACATGGGGCGACTGGTCCCCACATTGGAGCTGGAGTGAGGTGGGGGGCCATGGTGGGGCAGCCCTGGCCAGTGTAGGACTACGGCCTGTGTGCTTCAAGGTGGGGGCCAGGACCCCGTTTCGGGCTGTCTCTGGCCGGGCCGCTGCCCCTGCTGCCTGCAGCTGGCGCCCACCCCCTGGGGGCTGCAAGGGGACTAAGCCCTGCTCTTCACCCCCAGGCACCGCCACCTCACCTGAGCAGAAGCCAGCATCAGCCTACAGCCAGCTGGGCCAGGCAGCACCGGGAATCTTCATCCAGCCCCTTCACCACAAGTACAGCAGCGTGCCAGCTGAGCGGAACTTGGGGTCCCTGGGCAAACCCACCCCCTCGAGCAGGAGAGCGAGCAGTTGCAGGCAGCAAGACTAAAGGGCAGATAGCAGGGCGCCTGTGGCGCCTGAGGGCACTGGCTGGGGGGTGGCATGGGGGGGCTCGCCCCCATTCTTGGTGCCCTGCCAGGGATCATCCTCCCAGCAAAGAGAAAAGGCGGGGACAGCTGCTGTTAAAAAAGTTATTTTTGTATTATTATTTTTAAATTAATGAAAAACCTTCAACCTGTTTTTGTGGGTTTTTTTTGTTTTTGTTTTTTAAGCAAGATTGATTTGAAAACTAAAAAAAACCCCAGTTCCCCCCTTTATGGGGAAGGGCCATGAACAGCTATCACAGGGACAGGAGGGGCATCACCTTGATAAATCCCCCTCAGCCCTGGGGGTGCCAAGCGAGGATAGGGCAGGGGCTGCTGGGGTGAGGGGAGGGGGAGTCTGTGCAAGAAGCCAGGCTGAATTTTGGAAATCAGAGGAGGCGTGTTTGCTCTGGGCACTGCCAAAAGCACCTGGGCAGCCCAGAGTGGGGGTTGGTGGGGGGTCCAGCAGCTCCATGCCATGTGGCCACGATCCAGGGTACCACCGTGGCCACAAGCCAGGGTGCTGACTGCCACCTCAATCCATTGATATTTTTATTACTCCCTGCTTTCCCTCTCCTGCCCTGCTGCAGGGATGCTGGGGGCAGGGGAGTAGCTGTAGGGACAACCCCCCCACCCCCAACCAGGCAGCTGCCTCCATGCTGCTGCTCCTCCTCTCTGGATTTATATACGTTAAGATATATTTATATATTATAGTTATATATTTAAAAAAAAAATAAATGGGGGGAGAAAAGACCAGCTAGCAACTCTTGCAGAGGCTCTTGTGGGCCAGTGCCCTCCCTGGCAGTATCCTCCCCCAACCCCACAAAATAATAATAAAACCTAGAAAATTATTCCAGTGCGTTTGTCAGGGAGCCCCTGCTCCCAACGCCCTGGCCCAGCCCCCTCCTAATTCCCCCCCGCCTCTGCCAACCTAGTCTTATCTCTGGCCATCCATGGTGGCCACGGCTTTCTGTGGGGGGGTGGCAGGTGGGGGGGGCAGGGGGCCAGGCGGGCTGCGGGTGGTGCAGATGGTGGTGGAGGCCGTGGGCGGTGGGCGAGGAGGGAGGCAGCCAGGCGGGCTGGTGGCTGGGGGGCGAGGAGGCCCAGAAGGGGCTGAAGCTCCCCGGAGGGGAGCAGGCCATGGAGGTGATGGGGCTGTTGCTGCTCTGCAGGCTCTCGGAGGTCCGCAGCTTGGAGAACATGGCCAGGGCATCCGGGAAGTTGGGTGGCGTGGCCGGCGTGTTGCTGGGGGTGCACATCTGCGGGAAGAGAGGAGAGAATGGGCATCAGATTGGTCATGGATAGTTTTGGGGTCCCAACGCACCCACAGGAGCCGGACCCATCACAGGTTCCCAATTGCATCCCACCCCTGGGACCCTCGAGCCCCAGGGGATGCTCAGAACCTGGGTCTGGCCAGTCCTGGGGTATCCGGCGTTGCCATGCAGACTCTAAGGGTGCAGGGGGCTCCCCCAGAGGCGTGGGGGCTGCCTGAGGAGGGTCTCCAGCCCAGCCTCGGGCAGGACAATTTGGACCATCCAGGGTGCTCAAAGCCTGATGTGTGGGGAGGGTGTTGGGGTCCCCCCTGGTCCCCCTTCCCTTTGCACTCTATAACAGTGAGCGCAAGGCAGGCTGGGCCCCATGCAGTTCCCGGTACAGCCCCTGCTGCGCACCCAGCTAAATACAGCGCCCAGCCAGGAACGGATCCGGCCCCTGCCCAGCCAACCTCGCTGGCAGAGGAAAATCTGGTGGGGGGGTCCCGGTCCTGCGCTGGGGCTCAGGGGCTGGCAGCACCTCTGCCCCAGGCCTTTTGCCAGCTGGAGAAAAACATTGAGAAGGTGCTCCTCAAAGTCCACACTGGACAGAAGGTGACCGCCCTGTACCTGGCGGTGCGGGATGTCCTGAGGAAGGTGAGCTCCTCCCCACCGTGCCATCGTGCCACCTGCTCCCCCAGCAGAGACAAGGAGGTGCCCCAGGGGCAACGCTGGTGGGAAGCCCCCCTCCCAGATCAAAGAGGTCCTCCTGCTCCCCTCCATCTGCTGTCACAGCACGGGGGACCCCTGGGGCTCACTGGGGTGACGTGCTGTGGCTCCCTGTGTCCCAGGAGCTGGCCCACCTGCCTCCGCACCTGGACCTCCTGTGCAAGGTGGCCGAGCTGTATGGTAGGGAGCTTCAGGACATGGATCTCATGGCCTTGGAGGCCTGCAAAGCCGCTGACAGAGCCAAGGTGAGGTGGCCAGGGGCACCTCGGGGCCCTTTTCCACCCTCCAGAGCCCACCGACGGCACCATGTGCCCCGGAGCTGCTGGGTGTGCCTTCAACCAAGAGCAAAAGAGCCGGAGCTGGGCTTGCCCACAGCGCCCCGATGGCTCCATAGCTCCTCGCGGGTGTCGCTCTTGGGCCGGGCTGCCCTGGGGCTGGGGACAGCCTGCCCGAAGCCCCAGCTACGGCGAAGGCAGCACGCGCCACCTGCCAGCCCTCCTTGCCCACTATCCTTCCCAGCCTGTCTACTTGGCGACGGGGCTGGTCATTGCTGACCCTGGCCATCCCACAAGTTCAGCTGGCTGCCAAAGGTCCGTTCCAGCTCTGACAGCCACTTCTCCCTTCTCTGACACGCTCCAGAAGGACGCAAACAGGACGCGCAGCCGGATCCTTGCGGAGAGAGCGCGCATGTACCGCTCCCGGGCCACCCAGGAGGTCTCTGTAGACACAGGGTGGCGGAAGGACGTGTACCAAAGGCACCTGAGAGCGGTGAGCTGGGGGTCCCGGCACAGGCCAGGCTGTGGGCAGACGGCAGGCATCGGTGCCGGGCCCCCCACGGGTCGGGGGCCTGCAGGGCCAGCTCCCCCCGGCTGTCAGCAGCGTGGGGGGGTGACAATGCACATCCTTGCAGCAGGAGAGGCACGAGCTCACCGTGGACTCCCCGACCCCGGCCTCACAGGACCAGCTCATGGGTGAGTGCCTGGCGGGGTGCAGGGCGGTGGGACACGGGCACAGCCGCAGGCATCCTTCCCTGACGCTTCCCTCCCACCGCAGGCACCAGACTGGAGGCCGTCAGGTCCCAGATGGAGCACGAGGCCAGGGTCACGCAGAAGACGGAGCAGGCCAAGGCTGCGCGGCAGTGCTCCAGGATCTGGGTAACGTCAACCCCCCCTCTGGTAAAACCCACGGCTGCTCAGGGCCCGGGGAGCTGAGAGCCCTCTGCTTGCCTTGTTTCATTGTGGGCTTCTCTGCCCTCCTCTGCCTCGGGAGACCCCCAGAGGCCCTCTGGGGCGGGCAGGGATGGCACCACACTTCTCCGTGACATGAGCTTGCAGCCGTCCACGGTGCACACGGCTCCCCGAGGCCACGGCCTGGGTCCTGTACCCTGCAGGAGCACCGGGGGCTGAGTCCTCGTGCTCTCCCCCGGCCAGGACATACCCGGCAGGCTCCTGGAACAGCAGAAGTCCTCGGCGGACCTGGAGCAGTGCATCAGGGAGGGCGAGGAGAAGAAGCAGGCACTGGCGGAGAGGCCTGCACGAGCCGGAGCTGAAACTAGCTAAGCTGAAGTTTCACCAGCCCTCGAACACAAGCAGGTGTGCAGTCGTGTCCACCGGGCCACGGCCCTTGGCAGGGGGGGGACACGTGTGTGCCAGGTGTCCCGACACAGCAGGGCACCCCTTCCCACGTCCCACTGCAGCCGCCCACCCCTCCTGTGCCGCCAGGTTTTCTGAGCAGGGGGCTCCTGCTGGGAAAAAATAGGCAACAGCCTGCAGGGTAGAGAGGGAGCGATTAAAGACCCAGGATGGATGGGGAGCAGGACAGAGGACACAAAAGCAGCAATGGGCCAAGGGCAAAGAGGGATGAATTAAAGCACCGGGACTGGGAGCCATCTACGGGGAGACATCGGGGAGCAAACAGCTACAGACAGACGTGTACAGGGCAGAGAGGGAAAAGGGAGTCCCAGCAGTACTGACCTGAGGCAACGGGAACCTTGCAGCCATTCCTCCTAGAAATGTAATGGGGGTAGAGAATGAAATGGGATTTTTTTGGAAGAAATCCATTCAAATCACCATTGAAAACACGGAACAAAATGCTAAATCCCCGAGGTTTACAGGAAACACAACCCCCCCGAACCCTAAACAGTGCCTCTGAACTGTTTCCGTTTCCAGGAAGTTTCCTCAGGAACTGACGAGCGTGCGTGACCACCCAAGTGGTCTGTGTTTACCGAGCAGGAGAGCAAACAATACCTTTTCAGTTGGCACATGTATCCAAATATATATCCAAAGAAACTCCGTTAGTGTAACTCGCAAAGAGCTCTGGGATCTTACAACTTTGCCTGTCGTGTCCTGGAGAACTGCCGAGCTGTGGACTCTCAGAAATACCGGGGCACAACTCTTGGCCTGCCTGAAATGTTCAGGACGCTGTAAAATCAGAGCGGTTTCTACTGCTGCCTGCATATCCGAGAGCTGACTACAGCTGCGAGTTTTCTTTTGCATGCTCACAGCTGGGTGCCAAACCAGAACAGCTGCACACACAGCAGAGCGACTGCTCAGCACACCTACACCAACAGAGCTCTCCTAAAGCACACCTGGAGCCATTCATACCCCAAGTCAACATCTGTAGCAGCACCTGGCCACACGCTTTGACACAATGTCATTTTGGGGTCAAACTGACGCACACCAAAAGAGTAGTGAAACCCATCTCCTTCTCTGCCACGTCGGGTATCGCGGCTCCTTCAGTTGAGCAATGACTGTTACATTATTTCCCAAATGCAAAGCCAAACGGAGAAAATATAACCACGGCATGCTCCTCAAAAGCAACTCTGCACCGGCAACTGTTCATTGTGACCAAGGGACGATGTGGCCACGGCCCTTCACACTTTCGGGACGCCTAGGTGGGACTGAACGGTGCTTGTGAGCAAAGAACACGCCTGCTCGTTCAGACAGGCTGGTTAAGTTTACCACAAAACTCTACTTCAGCATTTGCTAATCCTGTCCGGCTTTGCGTATCCAGGGTATCTGTGGGTGACACACGGACCCCGCGGGTGACACACGGACACGGCTGTGCACGCTGGCACGCTGCTGCTGAGGGTCCTGCTCTCTCTGCCTGACGCAGCGGGCTGCTGAAGCTTCCCGTGCCGCCCTCCCCCAGGTGGCCGCCGGGCAGGAGACCCCCCCCGCCCCTGCTCGCCTCCCCCGCGCTCCCGGCACTCCCCCGCCCCCGCCGCCACGGCCCGCCCCCGGCGCGCCGCCATGCTGCTCCTGCAGCGCGCACCGCGCACGGACGGCGCGTTCGGACGGCGGCGGGGGCGGCTCCGCACCGGGAGGCAGCAGCGGGCGCCGCGGCATCGCCCCCGCAGGACGCGCGGGGTGGCGGTGCCGTTAACAGCGGCCGGCAGCGCGGAGCGGGGAGGCCCGGGCTGCAGTACCCACCTGTGCCCGCTGGGCGGCAGCAGCGCCCCACCGGCCGGGTGCCGAGCAGCGACGGGGCGAGCCCCGGCCGGGACCAGCCCGGGTCGCGCCGCCCGCACACCGGAGCTGCCGCGGCGGGGGTCGCGTTCCTCTGCCCGTCTCTCCCCCGCAGCCCAGGCACCATGACCCGTTGCCTGCGGACCAGAAAGCACCCACGTGGCTCAAGCGTTTCAATCCTTCGCATCTGACGGCTTTAACAGTCGGGTGGGTGGTTGTGTCCGTGCCCCCGCCCCATTACCGAGGGAGAAGCAGCAGCACAAGGAACTTTCGGCGCAAGGGTTCTTCCCGACGGATAAGCCCCAGTGATTGCTGCTGTTAAAGGAGAAATTCGCACAGCCGTGGGCACCACTAGGTTTGCTTTAGTCACAACTCGGAGCTGGGCCACCACCCCGGTGAGTGGCAGAGAACCACGGCATACAGCACAGCTCAGACACCAAATCATTAGTCAACGTCCAAAGTTTTTAGGAATCTTCCATCATCTGACTCTGTCCCAGTGGATTAATCTAGTCAGCTCCAGTCTCTGCCTCAGATCTCCTCCTCGGATCGTGATCTTCTTTCCACCTGCTTTAACTCACACACTCCTTCAAGCACACTTAGTCTTTGAGCAAGCAATTCCTATTCACATATACTAATTTTGTTAAAACAGCTGTGTTTCTGAGAGCGCCTGCGTACACAAATTGATCATCTACTGTTTCTCTATTCTCCCGCTCGTTAACTTGACTGAGGTTTAAAACAGCCTTGGATTAGGGCTATACAGGGGTCAAGGCCTGGTTCTGCCATTTAGCAGCTTCAGCACTTTAAATTTCTTAATTAATCACATTTTCTATAACAATTCTCTCCTTTTGTTTTATCATTGTGTACCTGCAACAGTTTAATAGCTAAGATATTAGATATTACCAAGTTCTTTCTTGTAATTTTGCTACTAAGACAGTCACACACATTACACAACATTGCATTAATATAATCACAGGCTACTATAAAAATCACCACAGTTATTATAATGATCGCTTTCTTTAACCACACTGATAGCTTAGGGAACCAAGACATTAATTCCTTGATAAATATGCATGTTTTCTCAGATCTGAGAAAGAATTTTGCAAATACAATGAATATGGGGTTACCTGTTCATCTCCATCCAACAAACTTGTCTTTGCTGGGACGTTAAGTTTTTTGCTCTGTACGAGTGCAAGAGTGAGCAGTTAATTTCCTCAGCACAGAAAGCTGGTAGCAGAACATTTGTGCTGTCCTTCACATGGCTATCAGCACAGCGCCAGACCAACAGAGAATTCCTACCTGACACCTTCTCCAGGGCACCTGTGCCTGGGTGGTTTCGTGGAGCATTTGGACTCTGTACGAGTGCAAGAGTGAGCAGTTAATTTCCTCAGCACAGAAAGCTGGTAGCAGAACGTTTCTGATGTCCCTCGCATAGCTACCAGGGCAGGACGAGACCCAGCAAGAGAATTCCTCCCTGGCATCTTCTCTGGTCGAGCTGTGGCTGGACATTTCCAACATGCATTTGGCCTCTGAATCAGGGCAAAAGCTGAGAACCCTGAGAAAATATAATGACCACTTTCGTGGCCCAGAAAGGCGGTAGCCCAACTTCTGTGACGGCTCTCGCATTGCTACTAGGGCAGGATAACAACAAAAGAAAATTCGTTCCTGGCTCCTTCTCCTGAGGAGCTGTGGTGGATGGTTCGAACATGCATTTCGGCTCTGTAGCAGGGTGAAAATCCAAGAACCATGAGCAAACGTCGTTACCCTTTTATTGCTTCAGAAAGCCAGTAGCCCAACTTCTGTGATGTCCTTCACATAACTACCAGGGCAGGGTGAGAACCACCAAGAGAATCCCTTCATGGCACCTTCTCCAGGGGAGCTGTGCCTGGGTGGTTCCACGGAGCAGTTGAGTCTGTATGAGTGCAGAAGCGAGCACTTAAATTTCTCACCACAGAGAGAAGATAGCAGTGCTTTTGTGGTGTCACTCACATTGCTAGCGGGTAGTGTGAGGAAGACAAAGAGAATTTGCAGAAGAATGGCTGCAGAAGCATGGCCTTAGAATCTCTGGAGATCTGCACAATCCAGGCCTGGTATTAGAATAGGCCTGTAATCAGAATTGTCCTGAAGCTGCTGTGCTGAAGTTAACAGGAAAGGTAGCCTTGAGCTCTTCTTGAATCCTGAGACCAAGCAATTATGTTGTGCCAACAGGCCGTGGCTGTAACAAGCTACAGCTGCTGGGAAAGCAGGTGCAGGGCCAAGAAAGACAGGGAGCGGTACGGGAAAATAGGGAGTAACAAACTACAAGGCTGAAGCACAGCAACACAATTAGCTACATGGACAGAATGCTTATTTTAGTCATGATAATTAGGGGTGTGAGAACCGCGCGTGTTTAGAGACTACTAACCAATTATATTTCTGCTTTACGAATATGCACGTGTATGGGTTCTATGTAAGCAGTGTTAGAAACTAATGAAGTTGAGCAAGATGCATAACTCATATTGAGCGTCTTCTTGACTCCGGCGAACCCTTCTTCCAACAATTGGTGCCCGAACGACGGGAAAGCTGGTAATTGCTGGAAAAAACTCTGCCTTTGCATCGCGACGGTGGGCTTTGCAAAGTTGGGAGTCGCTGTGAAGAGTTCAAGCAGGAAGACGTCCGTAAGGAGTAAAGCCGTCTGAATCCGGCATTGACGTCGTGCGCGGACCTGCACCGGTAAGACCGTTTTTCCCTCGACGATGGAAAGGGAAGCGGCACTCACGCTATTAACTGATATTCTTGCTGAGCGAGAGGCTAGCGTGAGCACTAAGAAGCTCCATGAGCTCTGTAGGTGGGCGGCTGAAAACGGACACTTAAAAGACCCGCAGTTGCTGTTCAGTGTGACTGAGCGGCGAGAGGTCGGGGATTCCCTTTGCGATGCGATCCTTAGCGGCAGCAAGTCAGCCAGGGACTTGCGGACTGCCTGCCGGGAGGTCATAAACCATTTACGATCCCTGGTTGCGGAGAAAAAAATGGCTATGGCTGCCTCAGACCTCCTCGGTCGGGAAACCGAGTCGCAGTCTACCCGATTATTTGGTCTCGGCGCTCCGTCTGCAAAAGGCTTAATTGTGCCCATTAAAAAATCTGCGGCAGAGCTGTTACACCCGCCGGAGGGTGCCGCCGCAACGGGTGCTCCGCGCCGCCCTGACAGCTACCGAGAGCCGCCCCCCCCTGCTAGATGAGGACGAGGGTACTACGGCGGGTCCGAGTGCGCCTCTGAATGAGAACGCGGAGTCTGATAAAGAAAATGAACCCACCCCAGCTGCACCTGCCCCGATCCCCCGTCCCCGAACCAAACCCTCCGACCGGACCCTAAACCGCTTGCAGCAGCAATGGAACGAATGCCATCTGCCTACTGCCGGTCGTGACGTTCAGATCCTGACCCGGGAAGGTGTTATCCTCCACCCTGCCGCTCCCCAAGGCCGTTGGTCTGGGGTCGTAAGAGACGCTGTATTGGAGGGAGAGTGGGAAGCTGCTTCTGCTGTTGCTTGTCCGGTGCGGACTGCTCCTTTACCTGCTGACAAGCCGTTACACGATATGGATTACTATCTGAACCAGTCAAACACTTGTTGACTTATTTGTTTGACTCTGAAATCACGACACCCAGTGACTGTACTTCGCTAGCCAGATTGCTTCTTACACCAGCGCGGTTCGCCGTGCCGTGCCGTGCCGTGCCGTGCCGTGCCCCGCAGCTCCCCCCGCTCGCCCGCCCACCCACCGCCACGGATCCTCCCAGCTGCTGGCGAAAAGCGGAGTCCAGAGTTCGGTGTGGAGCTGCAGATCGCCCCCCCCGCCGGTGGTAAGACCGCGTAGAGTAAATCGCGGCAGGACTCTGCGCTAAATTCCTCTCTGTGAGGGGGGGCGGGGGGGCACCACGGAAGGCCGCGACGAGTAAATCGTAAATCGCGGCAGGGCTTCTCCGCGCTGATACCCTTTCTGTGAAAGGGGAGAGCTCTGAGAAGCCCGCGATGGAATTAGACGCGGCAATTAAACCGTTAACTGGCATCCTCCTTGGGAGAGGGGAGGGCGTTAAAGAGACAGAAGTGGGGACCTTAGTTCGCTGGGCACGAAAAAAGGATAAGATCCCCGAGCGCGCGTTATTGTTTAGTATTGCGGAATGGAGAGCAGTGGGAAATTGCCTCTGGGGTGGCGGTCGATAGTTAAAACTCTGGAAATAATTAAACCGTGAAAAAAAAAAAAAAAAAAAAAAAAGTAGCGGCGGCAGCCATAGAAGCTTGGGGAGAGACGTGTAGAAAAGCCAGTGGAGCAGAAGGGTGGTTCACCTAAGCCTTCTCTCTTGGTTACACTTTTCGGAGTTGGGCATACTCGTCCTATGAAGGGTATGTCCGCCCCTGCGTGTTCGACAGTGCCGGAGCTTTTAGATAAGACAGCGGACAACCCAAAAGTTCCTCCTCGTCCTGAAACATCATCGGATGGGTTTGAGGAAGAAGGCGGGGAGAAACCTTGTGATAACAATACAGAGAAATCCTTACAGGAGGTAATAGATACATTAAGAAACCTGGAAAAGCGAGTTAAAATGAACCTGCCTACTACTTCAATACCTGTAATTCCTCCAGTTAGCCCAACTATCCCACTGATGCTGAACTTGAGAAAAGATCCAATTCTGCAGTGTTGGTCTGGTGTTACTGGTGATGCTGTTTTGGAGGGAGAATGGCAGGTGACCAGCTCGTTAGCTTTATCCAGTACTAATTAATAATCTTGATGCGCATAACTGGGACATGATTTACGGAAGATTAATGATCAGATTTTAGCGACGGGAGTGTTGCAACCTGCTCTTCCACCTTTTATGATGATCCCACAGATTTGGCAAATTGTTGTGATAGACTTGAAAGACTGTTCTGTCTTTTTCACGATTCCCTTACACCCTGATGACACACAAAGAGACTCACTAACGATCATTTGCAACCGTTCCGATCCTGGTTGCATGGCACCAAAGCCAACAGTCCTCAAACTTGTTCACCAGAACAGCGGGGCTGCCCTGAAAGTTGTATCCCGCAAGATTCAGACTGGCTGGTGTGGTCACCGAATGGCAAATCATCCGTTATCTTTTTTGGTTTGTAATGTTGCCACTTCACCTTTTGCCCTTATTTTGCAATGGCAAAAGAAAAAGGGGGAAAATATGGCGATCATTTTAGAGTGGTTGTTTTTGCCATTGCAGCCCAGACATCGTATTTTAAGTCGCCCTGAAGCAGTAGCGGCCTTGGTGAGAAAAGGAAGAGACAGGATTGTTGAAACTGATGGGACTGAACCAGCAGATATCAGTATTCCAGTCCGTGGTGATGATTATGAATGGCTTCTGAGACATTCAACAGCCATACAGGAAGCCTTGATGGGTTATACAGGTGTTGTACACAACAACCGGCCAAAAGGACCTCTCTGGAAGATGTTAGAACATTACCAGTGGATTGCGAGACCGTTACGCTCAAAAAGACCAGCTGAAGGGCCAACGGTGTTTACAGATGCAGGACGAAAGATGAAGAAGGCTGCGCGTGTTTGGCAATCCGATAATCAGTGGCAGAAACAAGTGATCACCGGTGAACCAGGGGACAACCTTCAAACCTTAGAACTGAAAGCAGCTGTTGAAAGGGCAAACCGTACCCGGAAGGATTATCTTCAGAGACAGAAAGTATCGCAGGACACAGGCGTAACTAAACGGTTGACTAAGGTGTTGTTTACCTTAAACTATCTCTCCCTTACGGAGGATAGAGAGGGACCACCTGTTGTTATACATCACCAAACGGCGCGAGGGAACCAAACAACTACAGTTCCTGGTTTGAATGTTCTGTATAAAAATATGGCTTCAGGTGTATGGGAAGGACCTAATCCGGTGTTATTTATCGGTAGAGGTTATTTTTGTATCTCCACAGATAAAGGACCTATATGGGTCCCTAGCAAGTTTGTGCGACCTGTATGTCAAGATCAGAAGACAGAAGAGAAGACTCAGAGCGAGCAGACGGAATAAACTGTCTATGTTGTAAGGGATGTAACCCGTGGCTATTGTGCCGATGTATGCTATGTGGAGTAAAACGGTTCTGTAAGCCAAAGCTTAAATGTAAATGGTGTAAAGAGTGTACGTGTTTGATTAGTAACTGGGCATGAAACAAGAGAAAGCATACGACTAGTGTAATACCGTGCTGACTGGAGACAGTATACATCATCAGAATCTGTGAAAGCACAGATTTGTGGGGTGGAATGAAAAGGAAAAAAAAGAAAGAAAAAAAAAAAAGGTGGAAATTGTAGGACTAAACATGTTTAACTGGTGGACTTGGTTTACGGTCTTGATGAATTTTTTACCCATTGGCCAAAGTATTTTTGACATCTTGCCTAGAACAAACATATGGGTGACATGGGCAAATATCACGGGGGTAACAGACTTTTGTTTGAGTTTGCAGCAAGCAGACAACCCCTTTAGAACTTGTTTAATTGGTATTCCCCTGCAAGAGAATGAAACAAATTTTGATGGTTTTTTTGAAATGTTAAAACAGTGGATCTGACTTCCAATCAGAATGGTACATGTATGAGTCCGAAAGGGCAATTTGTTTGGCCTTCTATGCGTAATGCAGCGTGGCAGAAAACGGTTATTGAGAATTTGAATCGACCGTATCATTTGCCATTGCAGGAGTTAAACCTATAAGGTAGCATTACGGCCGTTAAATACGTTAACGTGACTGCAACGGGAATGCCAGAATGCGAGGACACGGTAGCACCACTTCAACCTCTAAATGGCACTGGAGTAATTTGGTTTGGTGAACCGTGGGGATTGTGGCTAGCAGGTCAAGGTGAATGGGAGTTTGATACAAGGTTTCAAAATTTAACCGGTTCACCTAATTGGGGTGAACTGAAAGCTGGAGGCTTACATGTAAATGTATCAGGGGGCTATCAGTTGCCACCGGGAGTCTTTTTGGTATGTGGAGATAGAGCATGGCCAGGGATTCCTTTGAATCCTGTCGGTGGACCATGTTATTTGGGGCGTTTAACTTTCTTTGCTCGGCGGATGAAAGACTTCTTGACTCCACAATTTCATAGATCACGGAGGGCACTGCGCACCTTTGATGAAACATGTAATGACCGAGTCGATCTGCACCCTGCAACAACAAATGTCTTAGCCTCCATATTTATGCCAGGAGCAATGACTGCATTAAACGCTAAGAACAGATGAAGGTTAGCGTGCTGGGGAGAGAAGCAATTTAATCATACATCACAGATTTTAAGTTCGTTATCGCTTGACGTAGATAGTGTTAGGCATGCTACGTTACAAAATAGAGCTGCAGTAGATTTTTTGTTATTAGCACATGGACACGGTTGTGAGGATTTTGAAGGGATGTGTTGTGTGAACCTTTCCGATCATTGCATATCTATCCACAAGAAGTTGTCACAACTGCAGGGAAACATGAAGCATATTCTTGTTGATGATAATCCCTTTGATGAATGGTTGAGAGGACTGGGCGTAACAGGTTGGTTAAAGACGTTATTGATGGAAGGAATACGCTTTGTTATAATCATTCTTGTAAGGCTTTTAGTTTTTAGCTGTGTTTTTTCTTGTTTAAAGAGAGTAGTTTTTAACATAACCAATCAGGCCTGGCTTGTGCAAAGGAAAAAGGGGGAATTGTAGAAGAATGGCTGCAGAAGCATGGCCTTAGAATCTCGGGAGATCTGCACAATCCAGGCCTGGTATTAGAACAGGCCTGTAATCAGAATTGTCCTGAAGCTGCTGTGCTGAAGTTAACAGGAAAGGTAGCCTTGAGCTCTTCTTGAATCCTGAGACCAAGCAATTATGTTGTGCCAACAGGCCGTGGCTGTAACAAGCTACAGCTGCTGGGAAAGCAGGTGCAGGGCCAAGAAAGACAGGGAGCGGTACGGGAAAATAGGGAGTAACAAACTACAAGGCTGAAGCACAGCAACACAATTAGCTACATGGATAGAATGCTTATTTTAGTCATGATAATTAGGGGTGTGAGAACCGCATGTGTTTAGAGACTACTAACCAATTGTATTTCTGCTTTACGAATATGCACGTGTATGGGTTCTATGTAAGCAGTGTTAGAAACTAATGAAGTTGAGCAAGATGCATAACTCATATCGAGCGTCTTCTTGACTCCGGCGAACCCTTCTTCCAACAAGAATTCCTTCCTGGCACCTTCTCCAGGGGAGCAGTGCTGCACTTCCCCGAGGTGAGTTTTTTGGGCTCTGTTGGAATGCAAAAGTAAGCAGTGAATTTTCTCACCCCAGAAAGCAGGTAGCAGAACTTTTGTGCTGTCCTTCACATGGCTACCAGGACAGGGTGAGAACCACCAAGAGAATTCTTTTCTGGCACCTTCTCTGGTGGGGCTGTGGCTGGGTGGTTCCATGGAGCATGTGGGCTCTGTACGAGTACAAAACTTAGCAGTTACTTTTCTCACCCCAGAAAGCAGGTAGCAGAACTTTCATGATGTCCCCTCACATGGCTACCAGGGCAATGGGAGAACCACCAAGAGAATTCCTTCCCAGCACTGTTAGTGTGGAAACAGTCCTGGACTTTCCCAACGTGCCAACCGGGCACTTGAAGAGTGGAAAAGAGAGATGATATATTCTTGGCCCAGGAAACAGGGAACTCAAGGTTTTCTTTTGTTAGCAGCAGGCTACTAGGGGACTGTGAGACCCAGTGAGAGAATGACTTCCCGTTTCATTTTCAGGGGGAGCTGTGGCTAGATGAAACATACTACAAGCACTTGGAAGAAGCCTCGTGATTGCTAGCCCTTCTTCTTGCGGCGGACTTCAGCCTATGGGATGTCCACTGGCAATACAGCACAGCAGAGGTGAAACAGCCTAGGAGGTTCCTGGAGCGTGTGCAAGAGACCTTCCTGACACAGCTGGTCAGCGAGCCAACCAGGGGAGATGCCCCACTGGACCTGTTGTTTACAAACAGGGAAAAACCAGTGAGTGATGTGGCGGTCGGAAGAATGTCTTGGGCATAGTGATCATGAGATGATAATTTTTGAGTCTCAGAGGTGTAAGGAGGGCAGTCAGCAGAACCGCTAGCTTGGACTTCCAGAGGACCGACTTTGGCTTGCTTAGGAGCCTGGTCAACAGAATCCCTTGGGAGATAGTTCTGAAGGGCCACAAGGTCCAGGAAGGCTGGGCGTTCCTCGGGAAGATAGTCTTAAAGGTACAAAAGCAGGCGTTCCCTATGTGCTGAAAGATGAGCAGGTAGGGAAGAAGATCGACCTGGCTGAACAGAGAGCTTTGGCTGGAACTCAGGGGGGAAAAGGAGAGCTGACCACCTTTGGAAGAAGGGGCAGGCAGCTCTGGAGGACTATAAGGATGTTGCGGGGTTACGCAGGGCGAAGATCAGACAGCAGAAATCCCAGGAAGAACTGAGGCTGGCCACTGCCATAAAAGGTAACAAAAAATGTTCTTACAACTACATGAGAAACAAAAGGAGGGTGAAAGATAATCCTCATCCTTTACTGGGTGCGGCAGGTAACGTGGCCACAAAGGACAAGGAAAATGCTGAGGTACTTCATGCCTTTTTTTGGCTCTGTCGTTAATAGCAAGCCCAGATTCCCTCTAGGGATTCCCTCTAGGAATTCCCTCCTTGAGCTGGAAGAGAGGGAGGAGGAGGAGCAGAATGATGTCCGGGGGAAATGGGTAGCGACCTGCTGCTCCGCTCTGGCATGCACAGGTCTCTGGGGCTGCAGGGGATCCACACGAGAGTACTGAGGGAGCTGGCAGAGGTGCTCACCTGGCAGGAGAAAGTTCTGAGCATATACACGTTCCCTTCCAAACAACCCCCACGTTGACCTTCCCCTTGAGAAAGAGAAGTTGGTTCTTTTGCTCAGGACCCGTCTGATGGATGATGCCTCTGGGTGCAGGATTTGTCCCGCGCGCGCGTGGGAGCAGGGGCCTGGGCAGGGCTGCGTGGAAGCGCGCGTTTCCCGGCGTTTCTTGTCGCTGCTGCCCAGCCTTTGCTGCAGAGCGCGCTGGCAGCGAGCCGTGCGGGCTGCCCCCGCCGGAGGGAGCGGGTGACAGCCGCCGGGGCCCGACGGCGACCGCCGAGGGGAGGCGGCTGCTGGCCCCGGGGGAGCTGCAGCCCGGCGCTGGCGGCAGGGGGCGGGGCTGGCGCCGGGCCGTCGCCTAGCAACGGGGGACGCCACAGCAGCGCCACTGTGACGGGCAGCGGGCTCGGCCAATGGGCGGCGGCGGGAGCCTTGAAAAGCCAGGGCCGCGGTGCGGGGCCGGCAGAGCCCGCTGAGGTGCGGCGGGTGCGGGCTGGCGGGGAGGCGGGCTGGCGGCCGGCAGGCGCTGACCTCTGGGGGAGCACCCGTAGCCCCCTCCCCTCCCTTCCCGCCCATATCTGCCTCACTTTTGCTGGGCGTCGTTTGCTTTGCGGGCTAGGGGGGAGTGGGGGGAAGGCTGCCGCCTCTGCCAGGTGCCCCCCAGGCAGAAAGTGTCCCGTTCCCCCCAGGCCAGGCGCTATGGCGAGCTCGAAGAGATCGCAGACGCTGCTAGCGGAGACGGCCCAGCTCAGCCTGCTCCAGCTGCTGCAGCTTGCCATTGCGAACTCCAACGGCATGACCGTAAACTACGATGCACTGCGCAGGCTGCTGGAGGGCATCCTCAGGCTGCTGGACCTGTGGGAGCTGCCTGGGCAGCAGCAGGGGCTCAGCCCAACGCAGCCGGAGGGGGCCCAGCCTGCCGAGGCCTCCCCCGGGCTGGAGGAGGCGGCAGGTGGGACCCAGGCCTGGCCGCAGGGCCAGAGCTCCAAGGGCCAGGAGGTGCAGGAGCACCTGCTGCAGAAGACCACCAGCAGCCCCCGGGTCCCCTCTGCAGCCGCTGATGTGAAGGAGATGGAGGAAGGCGATGTGAGCGGTGTCTCCAAGGTAGAGGCTCCTCCCAGTGCCCTGGGTGCCCCCCAATCCGAGGTGCCCCCCCCCCCCCCCCCCCCCCCGGGGGCTGTGCACTGCCCCTTAGAGCAAGGCCTGCTTGAAGCCCCTGCTCACGGTGGGGATGGAGTTTGGGCCAGGAAGAGCTGAGATGCTGCTCGGGTGGCTCTGGGCCCTCCCGCCGTTGCCATCCATGAGCGGCTGGGTGCGACAGAGCACCCGGTGCCCCCTGGCCGCAGGTTCAGCCCCCCGGCTTCCAGCCCCACCACCCTCTCCCTCCCTCCCTCTCTTCTGCGCTCCTGAAAAGCCGGGGATGGCACCTGCTCCTTGGGCAGCTGAGAGGTTCCCTCAGCACCTTGTGGGCCTCCTCTCCCAACGAAAGGCCCCCGGGCTCGCCCGAGGGCTCAGCCCGACATGGGCGGGCGCTGCAGGGGGGCACTGAGCTGCCTGGCACAGAGCTGCTCATGGCCCTGCTTTTCCCGAGCATCCCCAGCGGGACGAGAGGCGCTCAGGGCCAAGGAAAGAGCTGCCCCAGCACTACAGGGCCGGATCCTGCCGGGGCTGGCACAATTCGGGAGGATGTGCCCCTGGGGGTGGGCAGGGAGCACTCGCCCTCTGCGGGGTGGGTCTGGCCTCTGCTCGGTGGCTCCCGCTTCGTTAGTGGCGGCCACCACTGCCCTCCCTGGCCAGGCTGCCCTCGAGGGGTGGCAGCAGCTCCTTGCCCTTTGGATCCGCTCCAGCGCTGGCGCAGAGCCTGGAGCGGGCAGGCAGGGCCAGATCCGTCCCTGCTGACGCGAGTTGTGCAATGGGCCCAGGGCAGGGGTGAGGGTCCCTGGGGGCTGCTGCCCCTTCTTGGCTGTCGAAGACGCGGCGAATGGAAAGCGCTGGCCACAGTGCCCTGCCCGCCTGCCTGGGCCGGACCCTGCGCTGCCCCCCCTGCTCTGGACAGACCAGAGCCGGGGTCCTGGTCTCCAGGGTCCCTCCCCTGGGGCTCAACCCGCCCTCCCCTTCTCCTAGGCCGTGGCGCTCTACCGGAATCTCCTGGAGGAGATGAGTGGGATGAAGGTGGCACAGGCCTGCATGGCGGAGGACCTCAGGACGATCCAGAAGGCACTCGGCTTGGTGAGCTGCTGCTGCCGGTGTCCCCAGGAGGGCACTGGTCCCTCACCCCCCTCCATGCCCCTCCCTGCGGCCCTGGGTGTCACACAGCATGAAGGTCCCCTGGGGGGAAGAGTGCGTGGGAAGGGTGTCCCAGAGGGGCATGTTGGGGCTCAGCCCACCCCAGCTGCAGCCCCCCACCCTTCTCCTGCCAGGGCTGTCCTTGGGAGGGTAGGAACGGGCACCACTGCCTGCGGCACAGGCTGCTGGTAGAGGTAACTGCAGGTGTCAAGCAATGTGGTACTGAGGTGCTTCTTAATTAAAGGGCCATAGAAAGAGTCATGTGGGTGCTGGGAAGGAGGGGAGATCAAGATCTACCTGTGCAACACAGCCCTGGCCCCCAGGCAGAGCCCTGCCCAGTGTCCCTCTGCCTTGCACCCAAGCTCCTTTGTGGATGCTTCATTCCAATCTTAGAGCTGTCCCTCTCCTCTACCTCCCCCAGGGGAGCCTCGGCGATGCTGCCAGCCAGCTGCCAGGCCACCATGGGCAGACGGTACCTGAAAGTGGTGTGGCACGGCCACAAGCGCATGTGGATCCCTCTGCAGGACAGGGGGTAGCTGCATCCCCGGGGGACCAGTGCACCTGGTCCCTCCGTGTCGGGTCCCCAGCAGTGCACTGCGCATCCCTTGTCAGGCAGGACCTGGCATCGGCAGAGTGCGGGCAGCTCCTTGGCTGGCCCGACGTGCACTTTCTGAGCACGTTCTGCTCAGCAAAGGGCTGTGTTTAGGCTGGTGGGGAAATCCAGTGGGTGCTGGTACCTCCTTGAGGGGCCGGCTGCACCCATGTCCCCCAACAGCCCCTGGCTCCCAAATCTGGACTGGGGCTGCTGCTCCTGAAACGGCTGGGGAGGGGCTGTGGTTGTGGGAGCTCGGGGGGTGTCCGTGGGGTGTGCACTTTGCCTTTGGGCTCTCGTGGAGTACTTGGGTTTGGCTTGGTGAAGGGGGGGAGGGGTTGGGGACAGGGCAGGGGGGCTGTGGGTCTGCCCGTGCTGCTGCATTTCTGCCCATAAACCTGCTCCCCATTCCTGCCTCTTCCCAGGAAGGCACTGGGGGCCAGTCTGCCCCTGCTGAGCCCCAGGCTTCAGCTGTGGACACGCTGCATGGAGTGAGCTCAGCGCTGGGGCCGAAGGAGCCATGGACACAGCCTGCCCCCAGCACCACCAAGGGGAGCCCTCAGAAGTGGGCAGGTGCTCCCTCTGATCAAGCAAGGACTTCTGATGGGAGCACCACCTCCCCGGGGACACAGCCAGAGTCCCCTGGGATCCAGGCCACTCTTGCAGGGGTGCAACCAGAGGCCTCCAGCACCCAGACTGCCTCCTTGGAGATGCAGCCAGCACTTCAAGGGACCCAGGGCAGAGGAGCAGAGGTTCAGCCAGGCCCCCTCTGCACGGACCCCAGCCCTCAGAGTGCAACGGAGGTGTCCCCTGAGGCCACTGGCTTTGCTCAGGGGATGCAAGTTGATGCTGCAGGTCCCGTGGCTGCACCCAGCATGCAGCCTGCCAGGGTCGGACAGCCAGCCCCAGAGACCTCCTGGGCAACAGCCCAGGGCTTAGAGATGCCCCTCAACGTTGTGTCCCCCTTGCAAGAGCCAGCGAAGGGTTCCCACTCTGTAGACACAGCAGGGGCTCTACGCCAGGTTGGACAGCTGGGCCTCCTCTACACAAGCCTGAAGGAGCAGGTGGCCCAGCTGGAAGCCACCAAGGCAGGACATGGGGAGGTTGAGAAGCTGAGCCTGCTCTTCCTGAAGGAAGGTGGGAGCCCTGGGAGGGCTGGTGGGGAGCATTTGGCATGGGGCCAGCCTGGCTCAGGGGCTTGTTGTGGGGCCAGGCTGGCCCCAAGGGCAAGACCCCACTCACTGAGAGCATGTCCCCTTGGATCACATCCCTCTAGGCAAGGAGAGCATCAGCAGCATCCTGGCAGACCTCCAGGACCAGAAGTCCTCCCTGCAGGGGCTGGCTGGTGACCTGCAGGGCGAGAAGGGGAAGGTGAGCCCGCAGCAGTCCCTGATGGGGCTCTGGGGATGGGGGGCAGGGAAGGGGCAGCCGAAGGGCCTGCGTGCTGGGACAACATGGGGGGCTGTGCTCTGACTCTGGTACCGCTGCCATTCCCAGATCAGGCAGCTGGAGGATGTGCTTCAAAAGCTGCAGAAGGCTGGATCTGCCTGCCAAGAGGATTACAAGGAGACTACACTGCACCTGGGGTAAAAGGATGGGAGAGGGTTTTGTGCCTCGGGGGGGTGGTGTGTGGGTGGGGGCTGCAAGGGATCCTGGCGGCTGGGAACATCCCGGTTTGGGGGCAAGGGCCACCCCCCAGGCAGCCCCATGGACGCTAACCCTGCCCGTGCCCATGTCTCACTGGCCAGGACCATGGTGCGGGAGCTACAGCGGGAAATGAGGGAGCTGAGGGAGCAGCACCTCGCAAGAGAGGCCACGTTGGAGCAGAGGGTGACAGAGGTGGCTGCCCAGCTGCAGGAGCAGGTGAGGTCCAGGGGGAGCATTCCCACTGCCCGCTGGCTCCGTGGGGTGGTCCTGGCATGGTTGCCGGCTGTATCCCTTGGCAGGATGGGGCCAACATGTCTGCGTGGCACCTGGGTTTGTTGGCTGCATCCATCCCCACCTCAGAGCCCGTTCCTTCTCCCTTTGCTGCAGCTGGACAAGCTGAAGGCGATGGAGAGGGGCGTGGGGCAGGAGCAGGCAGTGTGCCCCGACTGCAACATGAACGCCAGTGGGCAGCTGGGGCAGCTCCTGCGGTGCTACCAGAAGCTCCAGGAGCAGGTGAACTTGCAGGCAGCGGGCAAGGTGGCGCGGCAGCTGCCGGGGAGGAGCCAGGTAGGGAGATTGCTGGCATGGTGGGCTTGGGAGGGGGCTGCTGGGACACCCCCGGCTGGTTGTGCTTTGCTGTGTTGTGGGGGGGCCCCTTGCTGCCCCTCAAATTGGCGTGGATGAGTCAGCAGCATGGAAGGAAATGAAAGGCTTGATGCAAATGTCCTGCTGGCACTGAGAGCCTGCGGCCACCGGCCGAATACCCTGGCTCTAGTCCCTGCGGGCAGCTAGACCCCCCCCCTGCCCCGCCCCCCAGTACAGCACCACCTTGTTGTCTTGCTCCCTGAAGCAGGACAAGGGGCTGCTGGAGCACATCCAGGCCAATGTCAAACAGACCCAAGAGGACTGTGACAGACTGAGCCGCGTCACAGGGAATCTTGTAGCTGACTGTCAGCGGAAGCAGGGAGACCTAGAGGTAGGTGGCTGCAACCCCTGAGGGGTCAGAGCATCCTCCAGGCAGACCCCCCAGCTGGGGCCCACAAAGGATGTGTCCCTGCCAGCCTGCTGGCAGCCCTGTGGAGGGGCAAAGTACCTTTGCCAGAGGTTTTTGGGGGATGGGGAGGAGTCGGGAGTGCTGGGCTGGCCGGGAGGCAGCTCCAACCCGGCCATGGTGTCATAGGGTGCTTTCTGTGTTGGAAGGTTCTGTTCCAGTCCGTGGAAAGACTGCAGAGGGACAAAGCTGCGAAGGAAGACCTGGCGCTGGAACTGGAAGTGGTACGGTCTTGAGGGGGTCCTGGGCAGGGTGATAGATGCTCCTTGTCACTTGAGGTGGGGGCATTAGAACTGGCCTGGGGGAGGGAGGATTTCCAGAGCGGCTGCAGGTCCCTCTGTCTCTCCGTGGGTCTCTTTGGCTGGTGGGTCTGACCCCACGGGGGTGATGGGGTGAGCAGGGCCCCACAGGAGCACTTCTCCCTTACCCCTGACACAGGCTGGCCCTGCCCGTTGTACCTCCATCCTTTCCCCACCCCACTCCTGCCTCTTTCTGTTGCCAGAAAGCAGACAAAGCTGCCCTGGCCGGCAAAGTCAACTGCACGCAGTTTGAGTCCAACATAGAGCGACTGTACGAGGCCATAGAGGAGGTGCGGAGCCAGGTGACAGGCCAGGGGCAGGGCTGGCAGGAGGTCCAGCAGCAGCTCAGTGAGCTCCGTGAAGAGATGGACTCCAAGGTGAGGGGTGGCTCATCTTTGCGGTGCAAAGCTGTCACCTCCAGGGTTTGGCAGCCTAAGGCAGCATCCCTGTGAGGATCCCTGCTGCTGCCTTTTCCCTGGGGACCATGACGTCTCGTGCCAGGGCAGCTGGCTGAGGGTGTGTGTGTCCCCACAGCTGGACCGCCTGGAGCTGGGGCCTTTCCAGCAGGAGCTAGAGAACTGGAAGAGAAGCCTGAAGCAGCTCAAGGAGAGGCTACCGGCGATGCCTGACGGCGGAGCTGGGATTAAGAAGTGAGTGCGATGGGGCCGGCAATGGCTTTGGGGACAGCACTTGCCCTGTTCCCTCGGGCAGATCCTCCGGTGCCCAGTATGAGGTGGAGCTTTTTTCCAGGCAGGAGCCCACAACCAGCTGCTCTCCCCACCGTAGCCCCTTTCTTTTGTAAGCAGCCAGCAGGCTGGGACCTTACTGGGCTGGTAGGGGACCCAGCAGGCTCAGAAGCCGCTGTCCCCTGCCAGACACCGTAACTCACTACAGCCAAGTGCCCAGCACCCTGCTGCTGCCCGCCAGCTGCCTGCTTGCGTGTTGGCAGGGCTGTGTCCCCCCCAGGAGCTCTCACCATCCCTTTTGTGTCCCCACAGGCAGCTGCTGGTCCCGTTTAGCTGCCTGTCCTGCGACCGGCCCCTCAGCATGCTCGTGCCTGGCCCGTGAGTATCGCTCAGCAGCGGTGCATCAGGGGGGCTGTGTGGGTGGGACACGGGGGGAGATGGGTGCTGGCGCTGCCCTGCTGCGCCAGGCACAGGTGTAAGGGTGTCTGCCTCGCGGGGGCTGACCCTGCCGAGGCCTCTGCCCACCTGTGGGGGGATGGGGACCCCTGTCTGAGGGTGGCGGGCAGGGTGCTGCCGTGGGGTACAAGCCTGCGAGTTTGGGGCTGCTGGCTTTAATCCAGGGTGGGTTGTTTGTCCCAGTGACTCATGCGTGGCTCCTGTTCTCCCCAGAATGATCCCTACGCTGCCACTGCTGCCACCACTGCCCCCCTGCCCCGCTGCGTACCCCCATACCGCTGTCAAGGCAGAGGGAACTCAACAGCAGAAACACAGGGGACATGGGGACCCATCCCTGGCCCTTGGGGTGCGAGGTGTCCCTGCCCCCCCAGTGAGGGAGGGCTCTTCCCCGGGTGTGGACAGAGGGGTCTGAAGGTGCCCGGGCAGGGCAGGGGAGCAGGGATGTGCTGGGGAGGGTCAGCTGTGCTTGCCCCGGGTCTGTGGGGTTTTGACAGCCCTGCCCTGCGCTGCCCATGGAGCCCAGCTCTCTGCCTCCGTGGTGCTGAAGCCAGGTGTGATGAGCCGTGTCTGGTCTCAGCCTGCCCTGGGGCTTGGTGGGGCATCAGGTGCCTCCTGTGAGACAAGTCGCCAAGGTTCAGCCCCGCAGCTGGGGCAGCCCGGCTCCTGCCTGCCGGTGCCCCGTGCGCGGGGTGCAGGCACCTGCCCTGGCCACGGCCGGCTCCCCGGGCAAAGAGCAGAACTGGTGCGGCTGGGTGGGCGCGGATCTCCTGCGGCAGTGGGAAAGGAGCCAGGAGGGACACAGCCCGCTGGGGGGCACCTCCTGGACCCCCTCCCTGGTGCGGTAGGGTGGAGCACGGGGTGCCACAGTGCCAGGTGCTGAGCATCCCTGTGCGCCATCCCACAGACAGCAGACGCCTGAACGCCAGCAGCCCACTGTGCCGCGGCAGCATGGTGGCCAGCACACCCTCGGTGCCCCGCTGCAGCACAGCTCCACGCTCCAGCCTCACCCGCCCAGCACCCCGCGGCTGCTGCAGCGCAGCTCCACGCTCCAGCCTCACCCGCCCAGCACCCCGCGGCTGCTGCAGCGCAACTCCACGCTCCAGCCTCACCCGCCCAGCACCCCGCGGTTGCACAAGTCCCACACCCAGCTCCCCATCCAGATAGGGATGACAAAGGTAAGGACATGGTGGGGGTGACCAAGGCTGGGAGGGAGGGGGATGCTGAGCACGGGGAGGGCTGTGTGCCTCTGTTTCCCCAGGGAGAGCTGGGGGTGGGAGGGTTGCCTGGGGATGCTGAATTCAGCCAGCCTGCTCTCTCCCTCCCAGCTCGGTGACGAAGTGGAGCTGGTGGGCAAGGATGGCCGCATCTACAAGGGCCGGCGGCCTCTGCTCGTGGACAAGGAGGGTACGGCCGGGGCATGTGTGGGGAGGGGATCCAGCGCGTGCCAAGCGGATGGTGGGTGGGCAGGGTGTCCGTGGGGTGCCAGTGTTTCCCCTGTCTCCCACTGCCGTCTCCTGCTACTGGGGGCAAGCAGGGGTCTGTGCCCCCAGCTGGGCAGGGTGGGAGGGGGTCTGGGGTGGGGGGGGAAGCAGGATGGAGGGGGAGGGCTGGCACATGGGGCGACTGGTCCCCACATTGGAGCTGGAGTGAGGTGGGGGGCCATGGTGGGGCAGCCCTGGCCAGTGTAGGACTACGGCCTGTGTGCTTCAAGGTGGGGGCCAGGACCCCGTTTCGGGCTGTCTCTGGCCGGGCCGCTGCCCCTGCTGCCTGCAGCTGGCGCCCACCCCCTGGGGGCTGCAAGGGGACTAAGCCCTGCTCTTCACCCCCAGGCACCGCCACCTCACCTGAGCAGAAGCCAGCATCAGCCTACAGCCAGCTGGGCCAGGCAGCACCGGGAATCTTCATCCAGCCCCTTCACCACAAGTACAGCAGCGTGCCAGCTGAGCGGAACTTGGGGTCCCTGGGCAAACCCACCCCCTCGAGCAGGAGAGCGAGCAGTTGCAGGCAGCAAGACTAAAGGGCAGATAGCAGGGCGCCTGTGGCGCCTGAGGGCACTGGCTGGGGGGTGGCATGGGGGGGCTCGCCCCCATTCTTGGTGCCCTGCCAGGGATCATCCTCCCAGCAAAGAGAAAAGGCGGGGACAGCTGCTGTTAAAAAAGTTATTTTTGTATTATTATTTTTAAATTAATAAAAAACCCTCAACCTGTTTTTGTGGGCGTGTTTTTGTTTTTTAAGCAAGATTGATTTGAAAACTAAAAAAAAACCCCAGTTCCCCCTTTATGGGGAAGGGCCATGAACAGCTATCACAGGGACAGGAGGGGCATCACCTTGATAAATCCCCCTCAGCCCTGGGGGTGCCAAGCGAGGATAGGGCAGGGGCTGCTGGGGTGAGGGGAGGGGGAGTCTGTGCAAGAAGCCAGGCTGAATTTTGGAAATCAGAGGAGGCGTGTTTGCTCTGGGCACTGCCAAAAGCACCTGGGCAGCCCAGAGTGGGGGTTGGTGGGGGGTCCAGCAGCTCCATGCCATGTGGCCACGATCCAGGGTACCACCGTGGCCACAAGCCAGGGTGCTGACTGCCACCTCAATCCATTGATATTTTTATTACTCCCTGCTTTCCCTCTCCTGCCCTGCTGCAGGGATGCTGGGGGCAGGGGAGTAGCTGTAGGGACAACCCCCCCACCCCCAACCAGGCAGCTGCCTCCATGCTGCTGCTCCTCCTCTCTGGATTTATATACGTTAAGATATATTTATATATTATAGTTATATATTTAAAAAAAAAATAAATGGGGGGAGAAAAGACCAGCTAGCAACTCTTGCAGAGGCTCTTGTGGGCCAGTGCCCTCCCTGGCAGTATCCTCCCCCAACCCCACAAAATAATAATAAAACCTAGAAAATTATTCCAGTGCGTTTGTCAGGGAGCCCCTGCTCCCAACGCCCTGGCCCAGCCCCCTCCTCAATTCCCCCCTGCCTCTGCCAACCCAGTCTTATCTCTGGCCATCCATGGTGGCCACGGCTTTCTGTGGGGGGGGGGGGGCAGGGGGCCAGGCGGGCTGCGGGTGGTGCAGATGGTGGTGGAGGCCGTGGGCGGTGGGCGAGGAGGGAGGCAGCCAGGCGGGCTGGTGGCTGGGGGGCGAGGAGGCCCAGAAGGGGCTGAAGCTCCCCGGAGGGGAGCAGGCCATGGAGGTGATGGGGCTGTTGCTGCTCTGCAGGCTCTCGGAGGTCCGCAGCTTGGAGAACATGGCCAGGGCATCCGGGAAGTTGGGTGGCGTGGCCGGCGTGTTGCTGGGGGTGCACATCTGCGGGAAGAGAGGAGAGAATGGGCATCAGATTGGTCATGGATAGTTTTGGGGGTCCCAACGCACCCGCAGGAGCCGGACCCATCACAGGTTCCCAATTGCATCCCACCCCTGGGACCCTCGAGCCCCAGGGGATGCTCAGAACCTGGGTCTGGCCAGTCCTGGGGTATCCGGCGTTGCCATGCAGACTCTAAGGGTGCAGGGGGCTCCCCCAGAGGCGTGGGGGCTGCCTGAGGAGGGTCTCCAGCCCAGCCTCGGGCAGGACAATTTGGACCATCCAGGGTGCTCAAAGCCTGATGTGTGGGGAGGGTGTTGGGGTCCCCCCTGGTCCCCCTTCCCTTTGCACTCTATAACAGTGAGTGCAAGGCAGGCTGGGCCCCATGCAGTTCCCGGTACAGCCCCTGCTGCGCACCCAGCTAAATACAGCGCCCAGCCAGGAACGGATCCGGCCCCTGCCCAGCCAACCTCGCTGGCAGAGGAAAATCTGGTGGGGGGTCCCGGTCCTGCGCTGGGGCTCAGGGGCTGGCAGCACCTCTGCCCCAGGCCTTTTGCCAGCTGGAGAAAAACATTGAGAAGGTGCTCCTCAAAGTCCACACTGGACAGAAGGTGACCGCCCTGTACCTGGCGGTGCGGGATGTCCTGAGGAAGGTGAGCTCCTCCCCACCGTGCCATCGTGCCACCTGCTCCCCCAGCAGAGACAAGGAGGTGCCCCAGGGGCAACGCTGGTGGGACGCCCCCCTCCCAGATCAAAGAGGTCCTCCTGCTCCCCTCCATCTGCTGTCACAGCACGGGGGACCCCTGGGGCTCACTGGGGTGACGTGCTGTGGCTCCCTGTGTCCCAGGAGCTGGCCCACCTGCCTCCGCACCTGGACCTCCTGTGCAAGGTGGCCGAGCTGTATGGTAGGGAGCTTCAGGACATGGATCTCATGGCCTTGGAGGCCTGCAAAGCCGCTGACAGAGCCAAGGTGAGGTGGCCAGGGGCACCTCGGGGCCCTTTTCCACCCTCCAGAGCCCACCGACGGCACCATGTGCCCCGGAGCTGCTGGGTGTGCCTTCAACCAAGAGCAAAAGAGCCGGAGCTGGGCTTGCCCACAGCGCCCCGATGGCTCCATAGCTCCTCGCGGGTGTCGCTCTTGGGCCGGGCTGCCCTGGGGCTGGGGACAGCCTGCCCGAAGCCCCAGCTACGGCGAAGGCAGCACGCTCCACCCGCCAGCCCTCCTTGCCCACTATCCTTCCCAGCCTGTCTACTTGGCGACGGGGCTGGTCATTGCTGACCCTGGCCATCCCACAAGTTCAGCTGGCTGCCAAAGGTCCGTTCCAGCTCTGACAGCCACTTCTCCCTTCTCTGACACGCTCCAGAAGGACGCAAACAGGACGCGCAGCCGGATCCTTGCGGAGAGAGCGCGCATGTACCGCTCCCGGGCCACCCAGGAGGTCTCTGTAGACACAGGGTGGCGGAAGGACGTGTACCAAAGGCACCTGAGAGCGGTGAGCTGGGGGTCCCGGCACAGGCCAGGCTGTGGGCAGACGGCAGGCATCGGTGCCGGGCCCCCCACGGGTCGGGGGCCTGCAGGGCCAGCTCCCCCCGGCTGTCAGCAGCGTGGGGGGTGACAATGCACATCCTTGCAGCAGGAGAGGCACGAGCTCACCGTGGACTCCCCGACCCCGGCCTCACAGGACCAGCTCGTGGGTGAGTGCCTGGCGGGGTGCAGGGCGGTGGGACGCGGGCACAGCCGCAGGCATCCTTCCCTGACGCTTCCCTCCCACCGCAGGCACCAGACTGGAGGCCGTCAGGTCCCAGATGGAGCACGAGGCCAGGGTCACGCAGAAGACGGAGCAGGCCAAGGCTGCGCGGCAGTGCTCCAGGATCTGGGTAACGTCAACCCCCCCTCTGGTAAAACCCACGGCTGCTCAGGGCCCGGGGAGCTGAGAGCCCTCTGCTTGCCTTGTTTCATTGTGGGCTTCTCTGCCCTCCTCTGCCTCGGGAGACCCCCAGAGGCCCTCTGGGGCGGGCAGGGATGGCACCACACTTCTCCGTGACATGAGCTTGCAGCCGTCCACGGTGCACACGGCTCCCCGAGGCCACGGCCTGGGTCCTGTACCCTGCAGGAGCACCGGGGGCTGAGTCCTCGTGCTCTCCCCCGGCCAGGACATACCCGGCAGGCTCCTGGAACAGCAGAAGTCCTCGGCGGACCTGGAGCAGTGCATCAGGGAGGGCGAGGAGAAGAAGCAGGCACTGGCGGAGAGGCTGCACGAGCCGGAGCTGAAACTAGCTAAGCTGAAGTTTCACCAGCCCTCGAACACAAGCAGGTGTGCAGTCGTGTCCACCGGGCCACGGCCCTTGGCAGGGGGGACACACGTGTGTGCCAGGTGTCCCGACACAGCAGGGCACCCCTTCCCACGTCCCACTGCAGCCGCCCACCCCTCCTGTGCCGCCAGGTTTTCTGAGCAGGGGGCTCCTGCTGGGAAAAATAGGCAACAGCCTGCAGGGTAGAGAGGGAGCGATTAAAGACCCAGGATGGATGGGGAGCAGGACAGAGGACACAAAAGCAGCAATGGGCCAAGGGCAAAGAGGGATGAATTAAAGCACCGGGACTGGGAGCCATCTACGGGGAGACATCGGGGAGCAAACAGCTACAGACAGACGTGTACAGGGCAGAGAGGGAAAAGGGAGTCCCAGCAGTACTGACCTGAGGCAACGGGAACCTTGCAGCCATTCCTCCTAGAAATGTAATGGGGGTAGAGAATGAAATGGGATTTTTTTGGAAGAAATCCATTCAAATCACCATTGAAAACACGGAACAAAACGCTAAATCCCCGAGGTTTACAGCAAACACAACCCCCCGAACCCTAAACAGTGCCTCTGAACTGTTTCCGTTTCCAGGAAGTTTCCTCAGGAACTGACGAGCGTGCGTGACCACCCAAGTGGTCTGCGTTTACCGAGCAGGAGAGCAAACAATACCTTTTCAGTTGGCACATGTATCCAAATATATATCCAAAGAAACTCCGTTAGTGTAACTCGCAAAGAGCTCTGGGATCTTACAACTTTGCCTGTCGTGTCCTGGAGAACTGCCGAGCTGTGGACTCTCAGAAATACCGGGGCACAACTCTTGGCCTGCCTGAAATGTTCAGGACGCTGTAAAATCAGAGCGGTTTCTACTGCTGCCTGCATATCCGAGAGCTGACTACAGCTGCGAGTTTTCTTTTGCATGCTCACAGCTGGGTGCCAAACCAGAACAGCTGCACACACAGCAGAGCGACTGCTCAGCACACCTACACCAACAGAGCTCTCCTAAAGCACACCTGGAGCCATTCATACCCCAAGTCAACATCTGTAGCAGCACCTGGCCACACGCTTTGACACAATGTCATTTTGGGGTCAAACTGACAGCACACCAAAAGAGTAGTGAAACCCATCTCCTTCTCTGCCACGTCGGGTATCGCGGCTCCTTCAGTTGAGCAATGACTGTTACATTATTTCCCAAATGCAAAGCCAAACGGAGAAAATATAACCACGGCATGCTCCTCAAAAGCAACTCTGCACCGGCAACTGTTCATTGTGACCAAGGGACGATGTGGCCACGGCCCTTCACACTTTCGGGACGCCTAGGTGGGACTGAACGGTGCTTGTGAGCAAAGAACACGCCTGCTCGTTCAGACAGGCTGGTTAAGTTTACCACAAAACTCTACTTCAGCATTTGCTAATCCTGTCCGGCTTTGCGTATCCAGGGTATCTGTGGGTGACACACGGACCCCGCGGGTGACACACGGACACGGCTGTGCACGCTGGCACGCTGCTGCTGAGGGTCCTGCTCTCTCTGCCTGACGCAGCGGGCTGCTGAAGCTTCCCGTGCCGCCCTCCCCCAGGTGGCCGCCGGGCAGGAGACCCCCCCCGCCCCTGCTCGCCTCCCCCGCGCTCCCGGCACTCCCCCGCCCCCGCCGCCACGGCCCGCCCCCGGCGCGCCGCCATGCTGCTCCTGCAGCGCGCACCGCGCACGGACGGCGCGTTCGGACGGCGGCGGGGGCGGCTCCGCACCGGGAGGCAGCAGCGGGCGCCGCGGCATCGCCCCGCAGGACGCGCGGGGTGGCGGTGCCGTTAACAGCGGCCGGCAGCGCGGAGCGGGGAGGCCCGGGCTGCAGTACCCACCTGTGCCCGCTGGGCGGCAGCAGCGCCCCACCGGCCCGGTGCCGAGCAGCGACGGGGCGAGCCCCGGCCGGGACCAGCCCGGGTCGCGCCGCCCGCACACCGGAGCTGCCGCGGCGGGGGTCGCGTTCCTCTGCCCGTCTCTCCCCCGCAGCCCAGGCACCATGACCCGTTGCCTGCGGACCAGAAAGCACCCACGTGGCTCAAGCGTTTCAATCCTTCGCATCTGACGGCTTTAACAGTCGGGTGGGTGGTTGTGTCCGTGCCCCCGCCCCATTACCGAGGGAGAAGCAGCAGCACAAGGAACTTTCGGCGCAAGGGTTCTTCCCGACGGATAAGCCCCAGTGATTGCTGCTGTTAAAGGAGAAATTCGCACAGCCGTGGGCACCACTAGGTTTGCTTTAGTCACAACTCGGAGCTGGGCCACCACCCCGGTGAGTGGCAGAGAACCACGGCATACAGCACAGCTCAGACACCAAATCATTCGTCAACGTCCAAAGTTTTTAGGAATCTTCCATCATCTGACTCTGTCCCAGTGGATTAATCTAGTCAGCTCCAGTCTCTGCCTCAGATCTCCTCCTCGGATCGTGATCTTCTTTCCACCTGCTTTAACTCACACACTCCTTCAAGCACACTTAGTCTTTGAGCAAGCAATTCCTATTCACATATACTAATTTTGTTAAAACAGCTGTGTTTCTGAGAGCGCCTGCGTACACAAATTGACCATCTACTGTTTCTCTATTCTCCCGCTCGTTAACTTGACTGAGGTTTAAAACAGCCTTGGATTAGGGCTATACAGGGGTCAAGGCCTGGTTCTGCCATTTAGCAGCTTCAGCACTTTAAATTTCTTAATTAATCACATTTTCTATAACAATTCTCTCCTTTTGTTTTATCATTGTGTACCTGCAACAGTTTAATAGCTAAGATATTAGATATTACCAAGTTCTTTCTTGTAATTTTGCTACTAAGACAGTCACACACATTACACAACCTTGCATTAATATAATCACAGGCAACTATAAAAATCGCCCCGGTTATTATAATGATCGCTTTCTTTAACCACACTGATAGCTTAGGGAACCAAGACATTAATTCCTTGATAAATATGCATGTTTTCTCAGATCTGAGAAAGAATTTTGCAAATACAATAAATATGGGGTCACCTGTTCATCTCCATCCAACAAACTTGTCTTTGCTGGGACGTTAAGTTTTTTGCTCTGTACGAGTGCAAGAGTGAGCAGTTAATTTCCTCAGCACAGAAAGCTGGTAGCAGAACATTTGTGCTGTCCTTCACATGGCTATCAGCACAGCGCCAGACCAACAGAGAATTCCTACCTGACACCTTCTCCAGGGCACCTGTGCCTGGGTGGTTTCGTGGAGCATTTGGACTCTGTACGAGTGCAAGAGTGAGCAGTTAATTTCCTCAGCACAGAAAGCTGGTAGCAGAACGTTTCTGATGTCCCTCACATAGCTACCAGGGCAGGACGAGACCCAGCAAGAGAATTCCTCCCTGGCATCTTCTCTGGTCGAGCTGTGGCTGGACATTTCCAACATGCATTTGGCCTCTGAATCAGGGCAAAAGCTGAGAACCCTGAGAAAATATAATGACCACTTTCGTGGCCCAGAAAGGCGGTAGCCCAACTTCTGTGACGGCTCTCGCATTGCTACTAGGGCAGGATAACAACAAAAGAAAATTTGTTCCTGGCTCCTTCTCCTGAGGAGCTGTGGTGGATGGTTCGAACATGCATTTCGGCTCTGTAGCAGGGCGAAAATCCAAGAACCATGAGCAAACGTCGTTACCCTTTTATTGCTTCAGAAAGCCAGTAGCCCAACTTCTGTGATGTCCTTCACATAACTACCAGGGCAGGGTGAGAACCACCAAGAGAATCCCTTCATGGCACCTTCTCCAGGGGAGCTGTGCCTGGGTGGTTCCACGGAGCAGTTGAGTCTGTATGAGTGCAGAAGCGAGCACTTAAATTTCTCACCACAGAGAGAAGATAGCAGTGCTTTTGTGGTGTCACTCACATTGCTAGCAGGGTAGTGTGAGGAAGACAAAGAGAATTTGTAGAAGAATGGCTGCAGAAGCATGGCCTTAGAATCTCGGGAGATCTGCACAATCCAGGCCTGGTATTAGAACAGGCCTGTAATCAGAATTGTCCTGAAGCTGCTGTGCTGAAGTTAACAGGAAAGGTAGCCTTGAGCTCTTCTTGAATCCTGAGACCAAGCAATTATGTTGTGCCAACAGGCCGTGGCTGTAACAAGCTACAGCTGCTGGGAAAGCAGGTGCAGGGCCAAGAAAGACAGGGAGCGGTACGGGAAAATAGGGAGTAACAAACTACAAGGCTGAAGCACAGCAACACAATTAGCTACATGGACAGAATGCTTATTTTAGTCATGATAATTAGGGGTGTGAGAACCGCGCGTGTTTAGAGACTACTAACCAATTATATTTCTGCTTTACGAATATGCACGTGTATGGGTTCTATGTAAGCAGTGTTAGAAACTAATGAAGTTGAGCAAGATGCATAACTCATATCGAGCGTCTTCTTGACTCCGGCGAACCCTTCTTCCAACAAGAATTCCTTCCTGGCACCTTCTCCAGGGGAGCAGTGCTGCACTTCCCCGAGGTGAGTTTTTTGGGCTCTGTTGGAATGCAAAAGTAAGCAGTGAATTTTCTCACCCCAGAAAGCAGGTAGCAGAACTTTTGTGCTGTCCTTCACATGGCTACCAGGACAGGGTGAGAACCACCAAGAGAATTCTTTTCTGGCACCTTCTCTGGTGGGGCTGTGGCTGGGTGGTTCCATGGAGCATGTGGGCTCTGTATGAGTACAAAACTTAGCAGTTACTTTTCTCACCCCAGAAAGCAGGTAGCAGAACTTTCATGATGTCCCCTCACATGGCTACCAGGGCAATGGGAGAACCACCAAGAGAATTCCTTCCCAGCACTGTTAGTGTGGAAACAGTCCTGGACTTTCCCAACGTGCCAACCGGGCACTTGAAGAGTGGAAAAGAGAGATGATATATTCTTGGCCCAGGAAACGGGGAACTCAAGGTTTTCTTTTGTTAGCAGCAGGCTACTAGGGGACTGTGAGACCCAGTGAGAGAATGACTTCCCGTTTCATTTTCAGGGGGAGCTGTGGCTAGATGAAACATACTACAAGCACTTGGAAGAAGCCTCGTGATTGCTAGCCCTTCTTCTTGCGGCGGACTTCAGCCTATGGGATGTCCACTGGCAATACAGCACAGCAGAGGTGAAACAGCCTAGGAGGTTCCTGGAGCGTGTGCAAGAGACCTTCCTGACACAGCTGGTCAGCGAGCCAACCAGGGGAGATGCCCCACTGGACCTGTTGTTTACAAACAGGGAAAAACCAGTGAGTGATGTGGCGGTCGGAAGAATGTCTTGGGCATAGTGATCATGAGATGATAATTTTTGAGTCTCAGAGGTGTAAGGAGGGCAGTCAGCAGAACCGCTAGCTTGGACTTCCAGAGGACCGACTTTGGCTTGCTTAGGAGCCTGGTCAACAGAATCCCTTGGGAGATAGTTCTGAAGGGCCACAAGGTCCAGGAAGGCTGGGCGTTCCTCGGGAAGATAGTCTTAAAGGTACAAAAGCAGGCGTTCCCTATGTGCTGAAAGATGAGCAGGTAGGGAAGAAGATCGACCTGGCTGAACAGAGAGCTTTGGCTGGAACTCAGGGGGGAAAAGGAGAGCTGACCACCTTTGGAAGAAGGGGCAGGCAGCTCTGGAGGACTATAAGGATGTTGCGGGGTTACGCAGGGCGAAGATCAGACAGCAGAAATCCCAGGAAGAACTGAGGCTGGCCACTGCCATAAAAGGTAACAAAAAATGTTCTTACAACTACATGAGAAACAAAAGGAGGGTGAAAGATAATCCTCATCCTTTACTGGGTGCGGCAGGTAACGTGGCCACAAAGGACAAGGAAAATGCTGAGGTACTTCATGCCTTTTTTTGGCTCTGTCGTTAATAGCAAGCCCAGATTCCCTCTAGGGATTCCCTCTAGGAATTCCCTCCTTGAGCTGGAAGAGAGGGAGGAGGAGGAGCAGAATGATGTCCGGGGGAAATGGGTAGCGACCTGCTGCTCCGCTCTGGCATGCACAGGTCTCTGGGGCTGCAGGGGATCCACACGAGAGTACTGAGGGAGCTGGCAGAGGTGCTCACCTGGCAGGAGAAAGTTCTGAGCATATACACGTTCCCTTCCAAACAACCCCCACGTTGACCTTCCCCTTGAGAAAGAGAAGTTGGTTCTTTTGCTCAGGACCCGTCTGATGGATGATGCCTCTGGGTGCAGGATTTGTCCCGCGCGCGCGTGGGAGCAGGGGCCTGGGCAGGGCTGCGTGGAAGCGCGCGTTTCCCGGCGTTTCTTGTCGCTGCTGCCCAGCCTTTGCTGCAGAGCGCGCTGGCAGCGAGCCGTGCGGGCTGCCCCCGCCGGAGGGAGCGGGTGACAGCCGCCGGGGCCCGACGGCGACCGCCGAGGGGAGGCGGCTGCTGGCCCCGGGGGAGCTGCAGCCCGGCGCTGGCGGCAGGGGGCGGGGCTGGCGCCGGGCCGTCGCCTAGCAACGGGGGACGCCACAGCAGCGCCACTGTGACGGGCAGCGGGCTCGGCCAATGGGCGGCGGCGGGAGCCTTGAAAAGCCAGGGCCGCGGTGCGGGGCCGGCAGAGCCCGCTGAGGTGCGGTGGGTGCGGGCTGGCGGGGAGGCGGGCTGGCGGCCGGCAGGCGCTGACCTCTGGGGGAGCACCCGTAGCCCCCTCCCCTCCCTTCCCGCCCATATCTGCCTCACTTTTGCTGGGCGTCGTTTGCTTTGCGGGCTAGGGGGGAGTGGGGGGAAGGCTGCCGCCTCTGCCAGGTGCCCCCCAGGCAGAAAGTGTCCCGTTCCCCCCAGGCCAGGCGCTATGGCGAGCTCGAAGAGATCGAAGAGATCGCAGACGCTGCTAGCGGAGACGGCCCCGCTCAGCCTGCCCCAGCTGCTGGAGCTTGCCATTGCGAACTCCAACGGCACGACCGTCGTCAACTACTATGAACTGCGCAGGCTGCTGGGGGGCATCCTCTGGCTGCTGGAGGGCATCCTTAGGCTGCTGGACCTGTGGGAGCTGCCTGGGCAGCAGCAGGGGCTCAGCCCAACGCAGCTGGAGGGGGCCCAGCCTGCCGAGGCCTCCCCCGGGCTGGAGGAGGCGGCAGGTGGGACCCAGGCCTGGCCGCAGGGCCAGATCTCCAAGGGCCAGGAGGTGCAGGAGCACCTGCTGCAGAAGACCACCAGCAGCCCCCGGGTCCCCTCTGCAGCCGCTGATGTGAAGGAGATGGAGGAAGGCGATGTGAGCGGTGTCTCCAAGGTAGAGGCTCCTCCCAGTGCCCTGGGTGCCCCCCAATCCGAGGTGCCCCCCCCCCCCCCCCCCCCCCCCGGGGGCTGTGCACTGCCCCTTAGAGCAAGGCCTGCTTGAAGCCCCTGCTCATGGTGGGGATGGAGTTTGGGCCAGGAAGAGCTGAGATGCTGCTCGGGTGGCTCTGGGCCCTCCCGCCGTTGCCATCCATGAGCGGCGGGTGCGACAGAGCACCCGGTGCCCCCTGGCCGCAGGTTCAGCCCCCCGGCTTCCAGCCCCACCACCCTCTCCCTCCCTCCCTCTCTTCTGCGCTCCTGAAAAGCCGGGGATGGCACCTGCTCCTTGGGCAGCTGAGAGGTTCCCTCAGCACCTTGTGGGCCTCCTCTCCCAACGAAAGGCCCCCGGGCTCGCCCGAGGGCTCAGCCCGACATGGGCGGGCGCTGCAGGGGGGCACTGAGCTGCCTGGCACAGAGCTGCTCATGGCCCTGCTTTTCCCGAGCATCCCCAGCGGGACGAGAGGCGCTCAGGGCCAAGGAAAGAGCTGCCCCAGCACTACAGGGCCGGATCCTGCCGGGGCTGGCACAATTCGGGAGGATGTCCCCTGGGGGTGGGCAGGGAGCACTCGCCCTCTGCGGGGTGGGTCTGGCCTCTGCTCGGTGGCTCCCGCTTCGTTAGTGGCGGCCACCACTGCCCTCCCTGGCCAGGCTGCCCTCGAGGGGGGGCAGCAGCTCCTTGCCCTTTGGATCCGCTCCAGCGCTGGCGCAGAGCCTGGAGCGGGCAGGCAGGGCCAGATCCGTCCCTGCTGACGCGAGTTGTGCAATGGGCCCAGGGCAGGGGTGAGGGTCCCTGGGGGCTGCTGCCCCTTCTTGGCTGTCGAAGACGCGGCGAATGGAAAGCGCTGGCCACAGTGCCCTGCCCGCCTGCCTGGGCCGGACCCTGCGCTGCCCCCCCTGCTCTGGACAGACCAGAGCCGGGGTCCTGGTCTCCAGGGTCCCTCCCCTGGGGCTCAACCCGCCCTCCCCTTCTCCTAGGCCGTGGCGCTCTACCGGAATCTCCTGGAGGAGATGAGCGGGGTGACGGTGGCACAGGCCTGCATGGCGGAGGACCTCAGGACGATCCAGAAGGCACTCGGCTTGGTGAGCTGCTGCTGCCGGTGTCCCCAGGAGGGCACTGGTCCCTCACCCCCCTCCATGCCCCTCCCTGCAGCCCTGGGTGTCACACAGCATGAAGGTCCCCTGGGGGGAAGAGTGCGTGGGAAGGGTGTCCCAGAGGGGCATGTTGGGGCTCAGCCCACCCCAGCTGCAGCCCCCCACCCTTCTCCTGCCAGGGCTGTCCTTGGGAGGGTAGGAACGGGCACCACTGCCTGCGGCACAGGCTGCTGGTAGAGGTAACTGCAGGTGTCAAGCAATGTGGTACTGAGGTGCTTCTTAATTAAAGGGCCATAGAAAGAGTCATGTGGGTGCTGGGAAGGAGGGGAGATCAAGATCTACCTGTGCAACACAGCCCTGGCCCCCAGGCAGAGCCCTGCCCAGTGTCCCTCTGCCTTGCACCCAAGCTCCTTTGTGGATGCTTCATTCCAATCTTAGAGCTGTCCCTCTCCTCTACCTCCCCCAGGGGAGCCTCGGCGATGCTGCCAGCCAGCTGCCAGGCCACCATGGGCAGACGGTACCTGAAAGTGGTGTGGCACGGCCACAAGCGCAGACGCCTGAACGCCAGCAGCCCACTGTGCCGCGGCAGCATGGTGGCCAGCACACCCTCGGTGCCCCGCTGCAGCGCAGCTCCACGCTCCAGCCTCACCCGCCCCGCACCCCGCGGCTGCTGAAGCACAGCTCCACGCTCCAGCCTCACCCGCCCAGCACCCCGCGGCTGCTGAAGCGCAGCTCCACGCTCCAGCCTCACCCGCCCAGCACCCCGCGGTTGCACAAGTCCCACATCCAGCTCCCCATCCAGATAGGGATGACAAAGGTAAGGACATGGTGGGGGTGACCAAGGCTGGGAGGGAGGGGGATGCTGAGCACAGGGAGGGCTGTGTGCCTCTGTTTCCCCAGGGAGAGCTGGGGGTGGGAGGGTTGCCTGGGGATGCTGAATTCAGCCAGCCTGCTCTCTCCCTCCCAGCTCGGTGACGAAGTGGAGCTGGTGGGCAAGGATGGCCGCATCTACAAGGGCCGGCGGCCTCTGCTCGTGGACAAGGAGGGTACGGCCGGGGCACGTGTGGGGAGGGGATCCAGCGCATGCCAAGCGGATGGTGGGTGGGCAGGGTGTCCGTGGGGTGCCAGTGTTTCCCCTGTCTCCCACTGCCGTCTCCTGCTACTGGGGGCAAGCAGGGGTCTGTGCCCCCAGCTGGGCAGGGTGGGAGGGGGTCTGGGGTGGGGGGGGAAGCAGGATGGAGGGGGAGGGCTGGCACATGGGGCGACTGGTCCCCACATTGGAGCTGGAGTGAGGTGGGGGACCATGGTGGGGCAGCCCTGGCCAGTGTAGGACTACGGCCTGTGTGCTTCAAGGTGGGGGCCAGGACCCCGTTTCGGGCTGTCTCTGGCCGGGCCGCTGCCCCTGCTGCCTGCAGCTGGCGCCCACCCCCTGGGGGCTGCAAGGGGACTAAGCCCTGCTCTCTTCACCCCCAGGCACCGCCACCTCACCTGAGCAGAAGCCAGCATCAGCCTACAGCCAGCTGGGCCAGGCAGCACCGGGAATCTTCATCCAGCCCCTTCACCACAAGTACAGCAGCGTGCCAGCTGAGCGGAACTTGGGGTCCCTGGGCAAACCCACACCCTCGAGCAGGAGAGCGAGCAGTTGCAGGCAGCAAGACTAAAGGACAGATAGCAGGGCGCCTGTGGCGCCTGAGGGCACTGGCTGGGGGGTGGCATGGGGGGGCTCGCCCCCATTCTTGGTGCCCTGCCAGGGATCATCCTCCCAGCAAAGAGAAAAGGCGGGGACAGCTGCTGTTAAAAAAGTTAATTTAAAAATAATAATACAAAAATAATAAAAAACCTTCAACCTGTTTTTGTGGGGTTTTTTTGTTTTTGTTTTTTAAGCAAGATTGATTTGAAAACTAAAAAAAACCCCAGTTCCCCCTTTATGGGGAAGGGCCATGAACAGCTATCACAGGGACAGGAGGGGCATCACCTTGATAAATCCCCCTCAGCCCTGGGGGTGCCAAGCGAGGATAGGGCAGGGGCTGCTGGGGTGAGGCGAGGGGGAGTCTGTGCAAGAAGCCAGGCTGAATTTTGGAAATCAGAGGAGGCGTGTTTGCTCTGGGCACTGCCAAAAGCACCTGGGCAGCCCAGAGTGGGGGTTGGTGGGGGGTCCAGCAGCTCCATGCCATGTGGCCACGATCCAGGGTACCACCGTGGCCACAAGCCAGGGTGCTGACTGCCACCTCAATCCATTGATATTTTTATTACTCCCTGTTTTCCCTCTCCTGCCCTGCTGCAGGGATGCTGGGGGCAGGGGAGTAGCTGTAGGGACAACCCCCCCACCCCCAACCAGGCAGCTGCCTCCATGCTGCTGCTCCTCCTCTCTGGATTTATATACGTTAAGATATATTTATATATTATAGTTATATATTTAAAAAAAAAATAAATGGGGGGAGAAAAGACCAGCTAGCAACTCTTGCAGAGGCTCTTGTGGGCCAGTGCCCTCCCTGGCAGTATCCTCCCCCAACCCCACAAAATAATAATAAAACCTAGAAAATTATTCCAGTGCGTTTGTCAGGGAGCCCCTGCTCCCAACGCCCTGGCCCAGCCCCCTCCTAATTCCCCCCTGCCTCTGCCAACCTAGTCTTATCTCTGGCCATCCATGGTGGCCACGGCTTTCTGTGGGGGGGTGGCAGGTGGGGGGGCAGGGGGCCAGGCGGGCTGCGGGTGGTGCAGATGGTGGTGGAGGCCGTGGGCGGTGGGCGAGGAGGGAGGCAGCCAGGCGGGCTGGTGGCTGGGGGGCGAGGAGGCCCAGAAGGGGCTGAAGCTCCCCGGAGGGGAGCAGGCCATGGAGGTGATGGGGCTGTTGCTGCTCTGCAGGCTCTCGGAGGTCCGCAGCTTGGAGAACATGGCCAGGGCATCCGGGAAGTTGGGTGGCGTGGCCGGCGTGTTGCTGGGGGTGCACATCTGCGGGAAGAGAGGAGAGAATGGGCATCAGATTGGTCATGGATAGTTTTGGGGTCCCAACGCGCCCACAGGAGCCGGACCCATCACAGGTTCCCAATTGCATCCCACCCCTGGGACCCTCGAGCCCCAGGGGATGCTCAGAACCTGGGTCTGGCCAGTCCTGGGGTATCCAGCGTTGCCATGCAGACTCTAAGGGTGCAGGGGGCTCCCCCAGAGGCGTGGGGGCTGCCTGAGGAGGGTCTCCAGCCCAGCCTCGGGCAGGACAATTTGGACCATCCAGGGTGCTCAAAGCCTGATGTGTGGGGAGGGTGTTAGGGTCCCCCCTGGTCCCCCTTCCCTTTGCACTCTATAACAGTGAGTGCAAGGCAGGCTGGGCCCCATGCAGTTCCCGGTACAGCCCCTGCTGCGCACCCAGCTAAATACAGCGCCCAGCCAGGAACGGATCCGGCCCCTGCCCAGCCAACCTCGCTGGCAGAGGAAAATCTGGTGGGGGGTCCCGGTCCTGCGCTGGGGCTCAGGGGCTGGCAGCACCTCTGCCCCAGGCCTTTTGCCAGCTGGAGAAAAACATTGAGAAGGTGCTCCTCAAAGTCCACACTGGACAGAAGGTGACCGCCCTGTACCTGGCGGTGCGGGATGTCCTGAGGAAGGTGAGCTCCTCCCCACCGTGCCATCGTGCCACCTGCTCCCCCAGCAGAGACAAGGAGGTGCCCCAGGGGCAACGCTGGTGGGACGCCCCCCTCCCAGATCAAAGAGGTCCTCCTGCTCCCCTCCATCTGCTGTCACAGCACGGGGGACCCCTGGGGCTCACTGGGGTGACGTGCTGTGGCTCCCTGTGTCCCAGGAGCTGGCCCACCTGCCTCCGCACCTGGACCTCCTGTGCAAGGTGGCCGAGCTGTATGGTAGGGAGCTTCAGGACATGGATCTCATGGCCTTGGAGGCCTGCAAAGCCGCTGACAGAGCCAAGGTGAGGTGGCCAGGGGCACCTCGGGGCCCTTTTCCACCCTCCAGAGCCCACCGACGGCACCATGTGCCCCGGAGCTGCTGGGTGTGCCTTCAACCAAGAGCAAAAGAGCCGGAGCTGGGCTTGCCCACAGCGCCCCGATGGCTCCATAGCTCCTCGCGGGTGTCGCTCTTGGGCCGGGCTGCCCTGGGGCTGGGGACAGCCTGCCCGAAGCCCCAGCTACGGCGAAGGCAGCACGCTCCACCCGCCAGCCCTCCTTGCCCACTATCCTTCCCAGCCTGTCTACTTGGCGACGGGGCTGGTCATTGCTGACCCTGGCCATCCCACAAGTTCAGCTGGCTGCCAAAGGTCCGTTCCAGCTCTGACAGCCACTTCTCCCTTCTCTGACACGCTCCAGAAGGACGCAAACAGGACGCGCAGCCGGATCCTTGCGGAGAGAGCGCGCATGTACCGCTCCCGGGCCACCCAGGAGGTCTCTGTAGACACAGGGTGGCGGAAGGACGTGTACCAAAGGCACCTGAGAGCGGTGAGCTGGGGGTCCCGGCACAGGCCAGGCTGTGGGCAGACGGCAGGCATCGGTGCCGGGCCCCCCACGGGTCGGGGGCCTGCAGGGCCAGCTCCCCCCGGCTGTCAGCAGCGTGGGGGGTGACAATGCACATCCTTGCAGCAGGAGAGGCACGAGCTCACCGTGGACTCCCCGACCCCGGCCTCACAGGACCAGCTCGTGGGTGAGTGCCTGGCGGGGTGCAGGGCGGTGGGACGCGGGCACAGCCGCAGGCATCCTTCCCTGACGCTTCCCTCCCACCGCAGGCACCAGACTGGAGGCCGTCAGGTCCCAGATGGAGCACGAGGCCAGGGTCACGCAGAAGACGGAGCAGGCCAAGGCTGCGCGGCAGTGCTCCAGGATCTGGGTAACGTCAACCCCCCCTCTGGTAAAACCCACGGCTGCTCAGGGCCCGGGGAGCTGAGAGCCCTCTGCTTGCCTTGTTTCATTGTGGGCTTCTCTGCCCTCCTCTGCCTCGGGAGACCCCCAGAGGCCCTCTGGGGCGGGCAGGGATGGCACCACACTTCTCCATGAGCTTGCAGCCGTCCACGGTGCACACGGCTCCCCGAGGCCACGGCCTGGGTCCTGTACCCTGCAGGAGCACCGGGGGCTGAGTCCTCGTGCTCTCCCCCGGCCAGGACATACCCGGCAGGCTCCTGGAACAGCAGAAGTCCTCGGCGGACCTGGAGCAGTGCATCAGGGAGGGCGAGGAGAAGAAGCAGGCACTGGCGGAGAGGCTGCACGAGCCGGAGCTGAAACTAGCTAAGCTGAAGTTTCACCAGCCCTCGAACATAAGCAGGTGTGCAGTCGTGTCCACCGGGCCACGGCCCTTGGCAGGGGGGGGACACGTGTGTGCCAGGTGTCCCGACACAGCAGGGCACCCCTTCCCACGTCCCACTGCAGCCGCCCACCCCTCCTGTGCCGCCAGGTTTTCTGAGCAGGGGGCTCCTGCTGGGAAAAATAGGCAACAGCCTGCAGGGTAGAGAGGGAGCGATTAAAGACCCAGGATGGATGGGGAGCAGGACAGAGGACACAAAAGCAGCAATGGGCCAAGGGCAAAGAGGGATGAATTAAAGCACCGGGACTGGGAGCCATCTACGGGGAGACATCGGGGAGCAAACAGCTACAGACAGACGTGTACAGGGCAGAGAGGGAAAAGGGAGTCCCAGCAGTACTGACCTGAGGCAACGGGAACCTTGCAGCCATTCCTCCTAGAAATGTAATGGGGGTAGAGAATGAAATGGGATTTTTTTGGAAGAAATCCATTCAAATCACCATTGAAAACACGGAACAAAATGCTAAATCCCCGAGGTTTACAGCAAACACAACCCCCCCGAACCCTAAACAGTGCCTCTGAACTGTTTCCGTTTCCAGGAAGTTTCCTCAGGAACTGACGAGCGTGCGTGACCACCCAAGTGGTCTGTGTTTACCGAGCAGGAGAGCAAACAATACCTTTTCAGTTGGCACATGTATCCAAATATATATCCAAAGAAACTCCGTTAGTGTAACTCGCAAAGAGCTCTGGGATCTTACAACTTTGCCTGTCGTGTCCTGGAGAACTGCCGAGCTGTGGACTCTCAGAAATACCGGGGCACAACTCTTGGCCTGCCTGAAATGTTCAGGACGCTGTAAAATCAGAGCGGTTTCTACTGCTGCCTGCATATCCGAGAGCTGACTACAGCTGCGAGTTTTCTTTTGCATGCTCACAGCTGGGTGCCAAACCAGAACAGCTGCACACACAGCAGAGCGACTGCTCAGCACACCTACACCAACAGAGCTCTCCTAAAGCACACCTGGAGCCATTCATACCCCAAGTCAACATCTGTAGCAGCACCTGGCCACACGCTTTGACACAATGTCATTTTGGGGTCAAACTGACGCACACCAAAAGAGTAGTGAAACCCATCTCCTTCTCTGCCACGTCGGGTATCGCGGCTCCTTCAGTTGAGCAATGACTGTTACATTATTTCCCAAATGCAAAGCCAAACGGAGAAAATATAACCACGGCATGCTCCTCAAAAGCAACTCTGCACCGGCAACTGTTCATTGTGACCAAGGGACGATGTGGCCACGGCCCTTCACACTTTCGGGACGCCTAGGTGGGACTGAACGGTGCTTGTGAGCAAAGAACACGCCTGCTCGTTCAGACAGGCTGGTTAAGTTTACCACAAAACTCTACTTCAGCATTTGCTAATCCTGTCCGGCTTTGCGTATCCAGGGTATCTGTGGGTGACACACGGACCCCGCGGGTGACACACGGACACGGCTGTGCACGCTGGCACGCTGCTGCTGAGGGTCCTGCTCTCTCTGCCTGACGCAGCGGGCTGCTGAAGCTTCCCGTGCCGCCCTCCCCCAGGTGGCCGCCGGGCAGGAGACCCCCCCCGCCCCTGCTCGCCTCCCCCGCGCTCCCGGCACTCCCCCGCCCCCGCCGCCACGGCCCGCCCCCGGCGCGCCGCCATGCTGCTCCTGCAGCGCGCACCGCGCACGGACGGCGCGTTCGGACGGCGGCGGGGGCGGCTCCGCACCGGGAGGCAGCAGCGGGCGCCGCGGCATCGCCCCGCAGGACGCGCGGGGTGGCGGTGCCGTTAACAGCGGCCGGCAGCGCGGAGCGGGGAGGCCCGGGCTGCAGTACCCACCTGTGCCCGCTGGGCGGCAGCAGCGCCCCACCGGCCCGGGTGCCGAGCAGCGACGGGGCGAGCCCCGGCCGGGACCAGCCCGGGTCGCGCCGCCCGCACACCGGAGCTGCCGCGGCGGGGGTCGCGTTCCTCTGCCCGTCTCTCCCCCGCAGCCCAGGCACCATGACCCGTTGCCTGCGGACCAGAAAGCACCCACGTGGCTCAAGCGTTTCAATCCTTCGCATCTGACGGCTTTAACAGTCGGGTGGGTGGTTGTGTCCGTGCCCCCGCCCCATTACCGAGGGGAAGCAGCAGCACAAGGAACTTTCGGCGCAAGGGTTCTTCCCGACGGATAAGCCCCAGTGATTGCTGCTGTTAAAGGAGAAATTCGCACAGCCGTGGGCACCACTAGGTTTGCTTTAGTCACAACTCGGAGCTGGGCCACCACCCCGGTGAGTGGCAGAGAACCACGGCATACAGCACAGCTCAGACACCAAATCATTAGTCAACGTCCAAAGTTTTTAGGAATCTTCCATCATCTGACTCTGTCCCAGTGGATTAATCTAGTCAGCTCCAGTCTCTGCCTCAGATCTCCTCCTCGGATCGTGATCTTCTTTCCACCTGCTTTAACTCACACACTCCTTCAAGCACACTTAGTCTTTGAGCAAGCAATTCCTATTCACATATACTAATTTTGTTAAAACACCTGTGTTTCTGAGAGCGCCTGCGTACACAAATTGATCATCTACTGTTTCTCTATTCTCCCGCTCGTTAACTTGACTGAGGTTTAAAACAGCCTTGGATTAGGGCTATACAGGGGTCAAGGCCTGGTTCTGCCATTTAGCAGCTTCAGCACTTTACATTTCTTAATTAATCACATTTTCTATAACAATTCTCTCCTTTTGTTTTATCATTGTGTACCTGCAACAGTTTAATAGCTAAGATATTAGATATTACCAAGTTCTTTCTTGTAATTTTGCTACTAAGACAGTCACACACATTACACAACCTTGCATTAATATAATCACAGGCAACTATAAAAATCGCCCCGGTTATTATAATGATCGCTTTCTTTAACCACACTGATAGCTTAGGGAACCAAGACATTAATTCCTTGATAAATATGCATGTTTTCTCAGATCTGAGAAAGAATTTTGCAAATACAATAAATATGGGGTCACCTGTTCATCTCCATCCAACAAACTTGTCTTTGCTGGGACGTTAAGTTTTTTGCTCTGTACGAGTGCAAGAGTGAGCAGTTAATTTCCTCAGCACAGAAAGCTGGTAGCAGAACATTTGTGCTGTCCTTCACATGGCTATCAGCACAGCGCCAGACCAACAGAGAATTCCTACCTGACACCTTCTCCAGGGCACCTGTGCCTGGGTGGTTTCATGGAGCATTTGGACTCTGTACGAGTGCAAGAGTGAGCAGTTAATTTCCTCAGCACAGAAAGCTGGTAGCAGAACGTTTCTGATGTCCCTCACATAGCTACCAGGGCAGGACGAGACCCAGCAAGAGAATTCCTCCCTGGCATCTTCTCTGGTCGAGCTGTGGCTGGACATTTCCAACAAGCATTTGGCCTCTGAATCAGGGCAAAAGCTGAGAACCCTGAGAAAATATAGTGACCACTTTCGTGGCCCAGAAAGGCGGTAGCCCAACTTCTGTGATGGCTCTCGCATTGCTACTAGGGCAGGATAACAACAAAAGAAAATTCGTTCCTGGCTCCTTCTCCTGAGGAGCAGTGGTGGATGGTTTGAACATGCATTTCGGCTCTGTAGCAGGGCGAAAATCCAAGAACCATGAGCAAACGTCGTTACCCTTTTATTGCTTCAGAAAGCCAGTAGCCCAACTTCTGTGATGTCCTTCACATAACTACCAGGGCAGGGTGAGAACCACCAAGAGAATCCCTTCATGGCACCTTCTCCAGGGGAGCTGTGCCTGGGTGGTTCCACGGAGCAGTTGAGTCTGTATGAGTGCAGAAGCGAGCACTTAAATTTCTCACCACAGAGAGAAGATAGCAGTGCTTTTGTGGTGTCACTCACATTGCTAGCAGGGTAGTGTGAGGAAGACAAAGAGAATTTGTAGAAGAATGGCTGCAGAAGCATGGCCTTAGAATCTCGGGAGATCTGCACAATCCAGGCCTGGTATTAGAACAGGCCTGTAATCAGAATTGTCCTGAAGCTGCTGTGCTGAAGTTAACAGGAAAGGTAGCCTTGAGCTCTTCTTGAATCCTGAGACCAAGCAATTATGTTGTGCCAACAGGCCGTGGCTGTAACAAGCTACAGCTGCTGGGAAAGCAGGTGCAGGGCCAAGAAAGACAGGGAGCGGTACGGGAAAATAGGGAGTAACAAACTACAAGGCTGAAGCACAGCAACACAATTAGCTACATGGATAGAATGCTTATTTTAGTCATGATAATTAGGGGTGTGAGAACCGCGCGTGTTTAGAGACTACTAACCAATTATATTTCTGCTTTACGAATATGCACGTGTATGGGTTCTATGTAAGCAGTGTTAGAAACTAATGAAGTTGAGCAAGATGCATAACTCATATCGAGCGTCTTCTTGACTCCGGCGAACCCTTCTTCCAACAAGAATTCCTTCCTGGCACCTTCTCCAGGGGAGCAGTGCTGCACTTCCCCGAGGTGAGTTTTTTGGGCTCTGTTGGAATGCAAAAGTAAGCAGTGAATTTTCTCACCCCAGAAAGCAGGTAGCAGAACTTTTGTGCTGTCCTTCACATGGCTACCAGGACAGGGTGAGAACCACCAAGAGAATTCTTTTCTGGCACCTTCTCTGGTGGGGCTGTGGCTGGGTGGTTCCATGGAGCATGTGGGCTCTGTACGAGTACAAAACTTAGCAGTTACTTTTCTCACCCCAGAAAGCAGGTAGCAGAACTTTCATGATGTCCCCTCACATGGCTACCAGGGCAATGGGAGAACCACCAAGAGAATTCCTTCCCAGCACTGTTAGTGTGGAAACAGTCCTGGACTTTCCCAACGTGCCAACCGGGCACTTGAAGAGTGGAAAAGAGAGATGATATATTCTTGGCCCAGGAAACGGGGAACTCAAGGTTTTCTTTTGTTAGCAGCAGGCTACTAGGGGACTGTGAGACCCAGTGAGAGAATGACTTCCCGTTTCATTTTCAGGGGGAGCTGTGGCTAGATGAAACATACTACAAGCACTTGGAAGAAGCCTCGTGATTGCTAGCCCTTCTTCTTGCGGCGGACTTCAGCCTATGGGATGTCCGCTGGCAATACAGCACAGCAGAGGTGAAACAGCCTAGGAGGTTCCTGGAGCGTGTGCAAGAGACCTTCCTGACACAGCTGGTCAGCGAGCCAACCAGGGGAGATGCCCCACTGGACCTGTTGTTTACAAACAGGGAAAAACCAGTGAGTGATGTGGCGGTCGGAAGAATGTCTTGGGCATAGTGATCATGAGATGATAATTTTTGAGTCTCAGAGGTGTAAGGAGGGCAGTCAGCAGAACCGCTAGCTTGGACTTCCAGAGGACCGACTTTGGCTTGCTTAGGAGCCTGGTCAACAGAATCCCTTGGGAGATAGTTCTGAAGGGCCACAAGGTCCAGGAAGGCTGGGCGTTCCTCGGGAAGATAGTCTTAAAGGTACAAAAGCAGGCGTTCCCTATGTGCTGAAAGATGAGCAGGTAGGGAAGAAGATCGACCTGGCTGAACAGAGAGCTTTGGCTGGAACTCAGGGGGGAAAAGGAGAGCTGACCACCTTTGGAAGAAGGGGCAGGCAGCTCTGGAGGACTATAAGGATGTTGCGGGGTTACGCAGGGCGAAGATCAGACAGCAGAAATCCCAGGAAGAACTGAGGCTGGCCACTGCCATAAAAGGTAACAAAAAATGTTCTTACAACTACATGAGAAACAAAAGGAGGGTGAAAGATAATCCTCATCCTTTACTGGGTGCGGCAGGTAACGTGGCCACAAAGGACAAGGAAAATGCTGAGGTACTTCATGCCTTTTTTTGGCTCTGTCGTTAATAGCAAGCCCAGATTCCCTCTAGGGATTCCCTCTAGGAATTCCCTCCTTGAGCTGGAAGAGAGGGAGGAGGAGGAGCAGAATGATGTCCGGGGGAAATGGGTAGCGACCTGCTGCTCCGCTCTGGCATGCACAGGTCTCTGGGGCTGCAGGGGATCCACACGAGAGTACTGAGGGAGCTGGCAGAGGTGCTCACCTGGCAGGAGAAAGTTCTGAGCATATACACGTTCCCTTCCAAACAACCCCCACGTTGACCTTCCCCTTGAGAAAGAGAAGTTGGTTCTTTTGCTCAGGACCCGTCTGATGGATGATGCCTCTGGGTGCAGGATTTGTCCCGCGCGCGCGTGGGAGCAGGGGCCTGGGCAGGGCTGCGTGGAAGCGCGCGTTTCCCGGCGTTTCTTGTCGCTGCTGCCCAGCCTTTGCTGCAGAGCGCGCTGGCAGCGAGCCGTGCGGGCTGCCCCCGCCGGAGGGAGCGGGTGACAGCCGCCGGGGCCCGACGGCGGCCGCCGAGGGGAGGCGGCTGCTGGCCCCGGGGGAGCTGCAGCCCGGCGCTGGCGGCAGGGGGCGGGGCTGGCGCCGGGCCGTCGCCTAGCAACGGGGGACGCCACAGCAGCGCCACTGTGACGGGCAGCGGGCTCGGCCAATGGGCGGCGGCGGGAGCCTTGAAAAGCCAGGGCCGCGGTGCGGGGCCGGCAGAGCCCGCTGAGGTGCGGTGGGTGCGGGCTGGCGGGGAGGCGGGCTGGCGGCCGGCAGGCGCTGACCTCTGGGGGAGCACCCGTAGCCCCCTCCCCTCCCTTCCCGCCCATATCTGCCTCACTTTTGCTGGGCGTCGTTTGCTTTGCGGGCTAGGGGGGAGTGGGGGGAAGGCTGCCGCCTCTGCCAGGTGCCCCCCAGGCAGAAAGTGTCCCGTTCCCCCCAGGCCAGGCGCTATGGCGAGCTCGAAGAGATCGCAGACGCTGCTAGCGGAGACGGCCCAGCTCAGCCTGCTCCAGCTGCTGCAGCTTGCCATTGCGAACTCCAACGGCATGACCGTAAACTACGATGCACTGCGCAGGCTGCTGGAGGGCATCCTCAGGCTGCTGGACCTGTGGGAGCTGCCTGGGCAGCAGCAGGGGCTCAGCCCAACGCAGCCGGAGGGGGCCCAGCCTGCCGAGGCCTCCCCCGGGCTGGAGGAGGCGGCAGGTGGGACCCAGGCCTGGCCGCAGGGCCAGAGCTCCAAGGGCCAGGAGGTGCAGGAGCACCTGCTGCAGAAGACCACCAGCAGCCCCCGGGTCCCCTCTGCAGCCGCTGATGTGAAGGAGATGGAGGAAGGCGATGTGAGCGGTGTCTCCAAGGTAGAGGCTCCTCCCAGTGCCCTGGGTGCCCCCCAATCCGAGGTGCCCCCCCCCCCCCCCCCCCCGGGGGCTGTGCACTGCCCCTTAGAGCAAGGCCTGCTTGAAGCCCCTGCTCACGGTGGGGATGGAGTTTGGGCCAGGAAGAGCTGAGATGCTGCTCGGGTGGCTCTGGGCCCTCCCGCCGTTGCCATCCATGAGCGGTGGGTGCGACAGAGCACCCGGTGCCCCCTGGCCGCAGGTTCAGCCCCCCGGCTTCCAGCCCCACCACCCTCTCCCTCCCTCCCTCTCTTCTGCGCTCCTGAAAAGCCGGGGATGGCACCTGCTCCTTGGGCAGCTGAGAGGTTCCCTCAGCACCTTGTGGGCCTCCTCTCCCAACGAAAGGCCCCCGGGCTCGCCCGAGGGCTCAGCCCGACATGGGCGGGCGCTGCAGGGGGGCACTGAGCTGCCTGGCACAGAGCTGCTCATGGCCCTGCTTTTCCCGAGCATCCCCAGCGGGACGAGAGGCGCTCAGGGCCAAGGAAAGAGCTGCCCCAGCACTACAGGGCCGGATCCTGCCGGGGCTGGCACAATTCGGGAGGATGTGCCCTGGGGGTGGGCAGGGAGCACTCGCCCTCTGCGGGGTGGGTCTGGCCTCTGCTCGGTGGCTCCCGCTTCGTTAGTGGCGGCCACCACTGCCCTCCCTGGCCAGGCTGCCCTCGAGGGGTGGCAGCAGCTCCTTGCCCTTTGGATCCGCTCCAGCGCTGGCGCAGAGCCTGGAGCGGGCAGGCAGGGCCAGATCCGTCCCTGCTGACGCGAGTTGTGCAATGGGCCCAGGGCAGGGGTGAGGGTCCCTGGGGGCTGCTGCCCCTTCTTGGCTGTCGAAGACGCGGCGAATGGAAAGCGCTGGCCACAGTGCCCTGCCCGCCTGCCTGGGCCGGACCCTGCGCTGCCCCCCCCTGCTCTGGACAGACCAGAGCCGGGGTCCTGGTCTCCAGGGTCCCTCCCCTGGGGCTCAACCCGCCCTCCCCTTCTCCTAGGCCGTGGCGCTCTACCGGAATCTCCTGGAGGAGATGAGTGGGATGAAGGTGGCACAGGCCTGCATGGCGGAGGACCTCAGGACGATCCAGAAGGCACTCGGCTTGGTGAGCTGCTGCTGCCGGTGTCCCCAGGAGGGCACTGGTCCCTCACCCCCCTCCATGCCCCTCCCTGCGGCCCTGGGTGTCACACAGCATGAAGGTCCCCTGGGGGGAAGAGTGCGTGGGAAGGGTGTCCCAGAGGGGCATGTTGGGGCTCAGCCCACCCCAGCTGCAGCCCCCCACCCTTCTCCTGCCAGGGCTGTCCTTGGGAGGGTAGGAACGGGCACCACTGCCTGCGGCACAGGCTGCTGGTAGAGGTAACTGCAGGTGTCAAGCAATGTGGTACTGAGGCGCTTCTTAATTAAAGGGCCATAGAAAGAGTCATGTGGGTGCTGGGAAGGAGGGGAGATCAAGATCTACCTGTGCAACACAGCCCTGGCCCCCAGGCAGAGCCCTGCCCAGTGTCCCTCTGCCTTGCACCCAAGCTCCTTTGTGGATGCTTCATTCCAATCTTAGAGCTGTCCCTCTCCTCTACCTCCCCCAGGGGAGCCTCGGCGATGCTGCCAGCCAGCTGCCAGGCCACCATGGGCAGACGGTACCTGAAAGTGGTGTGGCACGGCCACAAGCGCATGTGGATCCCTCTGCAGGACAGGGGGTAGCTGCATCCCCGGGGGACCAGTGCACCTGGTCCCTCCGTGTCGGGTCCCCAGCAGTGCACTGCGCATCCCTTGTCAGGCAGGACCTGGCATCGGCAGAGTGCGGGCAGCTCCTTGGCTGGCCCGACGTGCACTTTCTGAGCACGTTCTGCTCAGCAAAGGGCTGTGTTTAGGCTGGTGGGGAAATCCAGTGGGTGCTGGTACCTCCTTGAGGGGCCGGCTGCACCCATGTCCCCCAACAGCCCCTGGCTCCCAAATCTGGACTGGGGCTGCTGCTCCTGAAACGGCTGGGGAGGGGCTGTGGTTGTGGGAGCTCGGGGGGTGTCCGTGGGGTGTGCACTTTGCCTTTGGGCTCTCGTGGAGTACTTGGGTTTGGCTTGGTGAAGGGGGGGAGGGGTTGGGGACAGGGCAGGGGGGCTGTGGGTCTGCCCGTGCTGCTGCATTTCTGCCCATAAACCTGCTCCCCATTCCTGCCTCTTCCCAGGAAGGCACTGGGGGCCAGTCTGCCCCTGCTGAGCCCCAGGCTTCAGCTGTGGACACGCTGCATGGAGTGAGCTCAGCGCTGGGGCCGAAGGAGCCATGGACACAGCCTGCCCCCAGCACCACCAAGGGGAGCCCTCAGAAGTGGGCAGGTGCTCCCTCTGATCAAGCAAGGACTTCTGATGGGAGCACCACCTCCCCGGGGACACAGCCAGAGTCCCCTGGGATCCAGGCCACTCTTGCAGGGGTGCAACCAGAGGCCTCCAGCACCCAGACTGCCTCCTTGGAGATGCAGCCAGCACTTCAAGGGACCCAGGGCAGAGGAGCAGAGGTTCAGCCAGGCCCCCTCTGCACGGACCCCAGCCCTCAGAGTGCAACGGAGGTGTCCCCTGAGGCCACTGGCTTTGCTCAGGGGATGCAAGTTGATGCTGCAGGTCCCGTGGCTGCACCCAGCATGCAGCCTGCCAGGGTCGGACAGCCAGCCCCAGAGACCTCCTGGGCAACAGCCCAGGGCTTAGAGATGCCCCTCAACGTTGTGTCCCCCTTGCAAGAGCCAGCGAAGGGTTCCCACTCTGTAGACACAGCAGGGGCTCTACGCCAGGTTGGACAGCTGGGCCTCCTCTACACAAGCCTGAAGGAGCAGGTGGCCCAGCTGGAAGCCACCAAGGCAGGACATGGGGAGGTTGAGAAGCTGAGCCTGCTCTTCCTGAAGGAAGGTGGGAGCCCTGGGAGGGCTGGTGGGGAGCATTTGGCATGGGGCCAGCCTGGCTCAGGGGCTTGTTGTGGGGCCAGGCTGGCCCCAAGGGCAAGACCCCACTCACTGAGAGCATGTCCCCTTGGATCACATCCCTCTAGGCAAGGAGAGCATCAGCAGCATCCTGGCAGACCTCCAGGACCAGAAGTCCTCCCTGCAGGGGCTGGCTGGTGACCTGCAGGGCGAGAAGGGGAAGGTGAGCCCGCAGCAGTCCCTGATGGGGCTCTGGGGATGGGGGGCAGGGAAGGGGCAGCCGAAGGGCCTGCGTGCTGGGACAACATGGGGGGCTGTGCTCTGACTCTGGTACCGCTGCCATTCCCAGATCAGGCAGCTGGAGGATGTGCTTCAAAAGCTGCAGAAGGCTGGATCTGCCTGCCAAGAGGATTACAAGGAGACTACACTGCACCTGGGGTAAAAGGATGGGAGAGGGTTTTGTGCCTCGGGGGGGTGGTGTGTGGGTGGGGGCTGCAAGGGATCCTGGCGGCTGGGAACATCCCGGTTTGGGGGCAAGGGCCACCCCCCAGGCAGCCCCATGGACGCTAACCCTGCCCGTGCCCATGTCTCACTGGCCAGGACCATGGTGCGGGAGCTACAGCGGGAAATGAGGGAGCTGAGGGAGCAGCACCTCGCAAGAGAGGCCACGTTGGAGCAGAGGGTGACAGAGGTGGCTGCCCAGCTGCAGGAGCAGGTGAGGTCCAGGGGGAGCATTCCCACTGCCCGCTGGCTCCGTGGGGTGGTCCTGGCATGGTTGCCGGCTGTATCCCTTGGCAGGATGGGGCCAACATGTCTGCGTGGCACCTGGGTTTGTTGGCTGCATCCACCCCACCTCAGAGCCCGTTCCTTCTCCCTTTGCTGCAGCTGGACAAGCTGAAGGCGATGGAGAGGGGCGTGGGGCAGGAGCAGGCAGTGTGCCCCGACTGCAACATGAACGCCAGTGGGCAGCTGGGGCAGCTCCTGCGGTGCTACCAGAAGCTCCAGGAGCAGGTGAACTTGCAGGCAGCGGGCAAGGTGGCGCGGCAGCTGCCGGGGAGGAGCCAGGTAGGGAGATTGCTGGCATGGTGGGCTTGGGAGGGGGCTGCTGGGACACCCCCGGCTGGTTGTGCTTTGCTGTGTTGTGGGGGGGCCCCTTGCTGCCCCTCAAATTGGCGTGGATGAGTCAGCAGCATGGAAGGAAATGAAAGGCTTGATGCAAATGTCCTGCTGGCACTGAGAGCCTGCGGCCACCGGCCGAATACCCTGGCTCTAGTCCCTGCGGGCAGCTAGACCCCCCCCCTGCCCCGCCCCCCAGTACAGCACCACCTTGTTGTCTTGCTCCCTGAAGCAGGACAAGGGGCTGCTGGAGCACATCCAGGCCAATGTCAAACAGACCCAAGAGGACTGTGACAGACTGAGCCGCGTCACAGGGAATCTTGTAGCTGACTGTCAGCGGAAGCAGGGAGACCTAGAGGTAGGTGGCTGCAACCCCTGAGGGGTCAGAGCATCCTCCAGGCAGACCCCCAGCTGGGGCCCACAAAGGATGTGTCCCTGCCAGCCTGCTGGCAGCCCTGTGGAGGGGCAAAGTACCTTTGCCAGAGGTTTTTGGGGGATGGGGAGGAGTCGGGAGTGCTGGGCTGGCCGGGAGGCAGCTCCAACCCGGCCATGGTGTCATAGGGTGCTTTCTGTGTTGGAAGGTTCTGTTCCAGTCCGTGGAAAGACTGCAGAGGGACAAAGCTGCGAAGGAAGACCTGGCGCTGGAACTGGAAGTGGTACGGTCTTGAGGGGGTCCTGGGCAGGGTGATAGATGCTCCTTGTCACTTGAGGTGGGGGCATTAGAACTGGCCTGGGGGAGGGAGGATTTCCAGAGCGGCTGCAGGTCCCTCTGTCTCTCCGTGGGTCTCTTTGGCTGGTGGGTCTGACCCCACGGGGGTGATGGGGTGAGCAGGGCCCCACAGGAGCACTTCTCCCTTACCCCTGACACAGGCTGGCCCTGCCCGTTGTACCTCCATCCTTTCCCCACCCCACTCCTGCCTCTTTCTGTTGCCAGAAAGCAGACAAAGCTGCCCTGGCCGGCAAAGTCAACTGCACGCAGTTTGAGTCCAACATAGAGCGACTGTACGAGGCCATAGAGGAGGTGCGGAGCCAGGTGACAGGCCAGGGGCAGGGCTGGCAGGAGGTCCAGCAGCAGCTCAGTGAGCTCCGTGAAGAGATGGACTCCAAGGTGAGGGGTGGCTCATCTTTGCGGTGCAAAGCTGTCACCTCCAGGGTTTGGCAGCCTAAGGCAGCATCCCTGTGAGGATCCCTGCTGCTGCCTTTTCCCTGGGGACCATGACGTCTCGTGCCAGGGCAGCTGGCTGAGGGTGTGTGTGTCCCCACAGCTGGACCGCCTGGAGCTGGGGCCTTTCCAGCAGGAGCTAGAGAACTGGAAGAGAAGCCTGAAGCAGCTCAAGGAGAGGCTACCGGCGATGCCTGACGGCGGAGCTGGGATTAAGAAGTGAGTGCGATGGGGCCGGCAATGGCTTTGGGGACAGCACTTGCCCTGTTCCCTCGGGCAGATCCTCCGGTGCCCAGTATGAGGTGGAGCTTTTTTCCAGGCAGGAGCCCACAACCAGCTGCTCTCCCCACCGTAGCCCCTTTCTTTTGTAAGCAGCCAGCAGGCTGGGACCTTACTGGGCTGGTAGGGGACCCAGCAGGCTCAGAAGCCGCTGTCCCCTGCCAGACACCGTAACTCACTACAGCCAAGTGCCCAGCACCCTGCTGCTGCCCGCCAGCTGCCTGCTTGCGTGTTGGCAGGGCTGTGTCCCCCCCAGGAGCTCTCACCATCCCTTTTGTGTCCCCACAGGCAGCTGCTGGTCCCGTTTAGCTGCCTGTCCTGCGACCGGCCCCTCAGCATGCTCGTGCCTGGCCCGTGAGTATCGCTCAGCAGCGGTGCATCAGGGGGGCTGTGTGGGTGGGACACGGGGGGAGATGGGTGCTGGCGCTGCCCTGCTGCGCCAGGCACAGGTGTAAGGGTGTCTGCCTCGCGGGGGCTGACCCTGCCGAGGCCTCTGCCCACCTGTGGGGGGATGGGGACCCCTGTCTGAGGGTGGCGGGCAGGGTGCTGCCGTGGGGTACAAGCCTGCGAGTTTGGGGCTGCTGGCTTTAATCCAGGGTGGGTTGTTTGTCCCAGTGACTCATGCGTGGCTCCTGTTCTCCCCAGAATGATCCCTACGCTGCCACTGCTGCCACCACTGCCCCCCTGCCCCGCTGCGTACCCCCATACCGCTGTCAAGGCAGAGGGAACTCAACAGCAGAAACACAGGGGACATGGGGACCCATCCCTGGCCCTTGGGGTGCGAGGTGTCCCTGCCCCCCCAGTGAGGGAGGGCTCTTCCCCGGGTGTGGACAGAGGGGTCTGAAGGTGCCCGGGGCAGGGCAGGGGAGCAGGGATGTGCTGGGGAGGGTCAGCTGTGCTTGCCCCGGGTCTGTGGGGTTTTGACAGCCCTGCCCTGCGCTGCCCATGGAGCCCAGCTCTCTGCCTCCGTGGTGCTGAAGCCAGGTGTGATGAGCCGTGTCTGGTCTCAGCCTGCCCTGGGGCTTGGTGGGGCATCAGGTGCCTCCTGTGAGACAAGTCGCCAAGGTTCAGCCCCGCAGCTGGGGCAGCCCGGCTCCTGCCTGCCGGTGCCCCGTGCGCGGGGTGCAGGCACCTGCCCTGGCCACGGCCGGCTCCCCGGGCAAAGAGCAGAACTGGTGCGGCTGGGTGGGCGCGGATCTCCTGCGGCAGTGGGGAAAGGAGCCAGGAGGGACACAGCCCGCTGGGGGGCACCTCCTGGACCCCCTCCCTGGTGCGGTAGGGTGGAGCACGGGGTGCCACAGTGCCAGGTGCTGAGCATCCCTGTGCGCCATCCCACAGACAGCAGACGCCTGAACGCCAGCAGCCCACTGTGCCGCGGCAGCATGGTGGCCAGCACACCCTCGGTGCCCCGCTGCAGCACAGCTCCACGCTCCAGCCTCACCCGCCCAGCACCCCGCGGCTGCTGCAGCGCAGCTCCACGCTCCAGCCTCACCCGCCCAGCACCCCGCGGCTGCTGCAGCGCAACTCCACGCTCCAGCCTCACCCGCCCAGCACCCCGCGGTTGCACAAGTCCCACACCCAGCTCCCCATCCAGATAGGGATGACAAAGGTAAGGACATGGTGGGGGTGACCAAGGCTGGGAGGGAGGGGGATGCTGAGCACGGGGAGGGCTGTGTGCCTCTGTTTCCCCAGGGAGAGCTGGGGGTGGGAGGGTTGCCTGGGGATGCTGAATTCAGCCAGCCTGCTCTCTCCCTCCCAGCTCGGTGACGAAGTGGAGCTGGTGGGCAAGGATGGCCGCATCTACAAGGGCCGGCGGCCTCTGCTCGTGGACAAGGAGGGTACGGCCGGGGCATGTGTGGGGAGGGGATCCAGCGCGTGCCAAGCGGATGGTGGGTGGGCAGGGTGTCCGTGGGGTGCCAGTGTTTCCCCTGTCTCCCACTGCCGTCTCCTGCTACTGGGGGCAAGCAGGGGTCTGTGCCCCCAGCTGGGCAGGGTGGGAGGGGGTCTGGGGTGGGGGGGGAAGCAGGATGGAGGGGGAGGGCTGGCACATGGGGCGACTGGTCCCCACATTGGAGCTGGAGTGAGGTGGGGGGCCATGGTGGGGCAGCCCTGGCCAGTGTAGGACTACGGCCTGTGTGCTTCAAGGTGGGGGCCAGGACCCCGTTTCGGGCTGTCTCTGGCCGGGCCGCTGCCCCTGCTGCCTGCAGCTGGCGCCCACCCCCTGGGGGCTGCAAGGGGACTAAGCCCTGCTCTTCACCCCCAGGCACCGCCACCTCACCTGAGCAGAAGCCAGCATCAGCCTACAGCCAGCTGGGCCAGGCAGCACCGGGAATCTTCATCCAGCCCCTTCACCACAAGTACAGCAGCGTGCCAGCTGAGCGGAACTTGGGGTCCCTGGGCAAACCCACCCCCTCGAGCAGGAGAGCGAGCAGTTGCAGGCAGCAAGACTAAAGGGCAGATAGCAGGGCGCCTGTGGCGCCTGAGGGCACTGGCTGGGGGGTGGCATGGGGGGGCTCGCCCCCATTCTTGGTGCCCTGCCAGGGATCATCCTCCCAGCAAAGAGAAAAGGCGGGGACAGCTGCTGTTAAAAAAGTTATTTTTGTATTATTATTTTTAAATTAATGAAAAAACCCTCAACCTGTTTTTGTGGGTTTTTTTTGTTTTTGTTTTTTAAGCAAGATTGATTTGAAAACTAAAAAAAACCCCAGTTCCCCCTTTATGGGGAAGGGCCATGAACAGCTATCACAGGGACAGGAGGGGCATCACCTTGATAAATCCCCCTCAGCCCTGGGGGTGCCAAGCGAGGATAGGGCAGGGGCTGCTGGGGTGAGGGGAGGGGGAGTCTGTGCAAGAAGCCAGGCTGAATTTTGGAAATCAGAGGAGGCGTGTTTGCTCTGGGCACTGCCAAAAGCACCTGGGCAGCCCAGAGTGGGGGTTGGTGGGGGGTCCAGCAGCTCCATGCCATGTGGCCACGATCCAGGGTACCACCGTGGCCACAAGCCAGGGTGCTGACTGCCACCTCAATCCATTGATATTTTTATTACTCCCTGCTTTCCCTCTCCTGCCCTGCTGCAGGGATGCTGGGGGCAGGGGAGTAGCTGTAGGGACAACCCCCCCACCCCCAACCAGGCAGCTGCCTCCATGCTGCTGCTCCTCCTCTCTGGATTTATATACGTTAAGATATATTTATATATTATAGTTATATATTTAAAAAAAAAATAAATGGGGGGAGAAAAGACCAGCTAGCAACTCTTGCAGAGGCTCTTGTGGGCCAGTGCCCTCCCTGGCAGTATCCTCCCCCAACCCCACAAAATAATAATAAAACCTAGAAAATTATTCCAGTGCGTTTGTCAGGGAGCCCCTGCTCCCAACGCCCTGGCCCAGCCCCCTCCTCAATTCCCCCCTGCCTCTGCCAACCCAGTCTTATCTCTGGCCATCCATGGTGGCCACGGCTTTCTGTGGGGGGGGGGGGCAGGGGGCCAGGCGGGCTGCGGGTGGTGCAGATGGTGGTGGAGGCCGTGGGCGGTGGGCGAGGAGGGAGGCAGCCAGGCGGGCTGGTGGCTGGGGGGCGAGGAGGCCCAGAAGGGGCTGAAGCTCCCCGGAGGGGAGCAGGCCATGGAGGTGATGGGGCTGTTGCTGCTCTGCAGGCTCTCGGAGGTCCGCAGCTTGGAGAACATGGCCAGGGCATCCGGGAAGTTGGTTGGCGTGGCCGGCGTGTTGCTGGGGGTGCACATCTGCGGGAAGAGAGGAGAGAATGGGCATCAGATTGGTCATGGATGGATAGTTTTGGGGTCCCAACGCACCCGCAGGAGCCGGACCCATCACAGGTTCCCAATTGCATCCCACCCCTGGGACCCTCGAGCCCCAGGGGATGCTCAGAACCTGGGTCTGGCCAGTCCTGGGGTATCCGGCGTTGCCATGCAGACTCTAAGGGTGCAGGGGGCTCCCCCAGAGGCGTGGGGGCTGCCTGAGGAGGGTCTCCAGCCCAGCCTCGGGCAGGACAATTTGGACCATCCAGGGTGCTCAAAGCCTGATGTGTGGGGAGGGTGTTGGGGTCCCCCCTGGTCCCCCTTCCCTTTGCACTCTATAACAGTGAGTGCAAGGCAGGCTGGGCCCCATGCAGTTCCCGGTACAGCCCCTGCTGCGCACCCAGCTAAATACAGCGCCCAGCCAGGAACGGATCCGGCCCCTGCCCAGCCAACCTCGCTGGCAGAGGAAAATCTGGTGGGGGGTCCCGGTCCTGCGCTGGGGCTCAGGGGCTGGCAGCACTGAGGGCCCCAATTCACCAAAGCATGTGCTACACTCTGAGTGTGGG